>NC_091170.1:28658564-28701064 GCF_040958095.1 Procambarus clarkii
GCTTCCGCCGAGGACACGAAGAAAACCATTAATCACATCCGAGGAAATCTCCCCCCATCCTCCAGGATGCTGGAGGAGTCTGCAGAGAAGCGACTTCGTCACTGTGTATAGCTGCAAGGGCCGAGATAGAGTTCCCTCTTTCCCATTCAACCAGCAGCAGTATCAGTAACAAGATGACTGAGTCCTCGCTTGAGAGACGCCACAAGGACAATGCCATCAACAAGACACGCAGCTCCACCGTGAGCTCGGGCACAAGCTCCTTACAATAGCGGGAAAAGACTCGCCCAGGCTGCCTTCCGGCCAGAGTGTGGGCTGTGTTTCCTTAGTTGATGCTGCTGCTGCCATCTGAGGTGGAAGCAGCAGCAAGGAGAGTCAAATGGAGGATGGAGATCAGGGGGGAAGATAGGAACAGCGGTTGTCAGATCTAAGGAAGAGCACAAGAGAGCAGATAAGCAGGAGGGAGAGGATTGCTTTAAGAGATAATATCAGTAAATGACAGCAGTAGACAAAGGCAGTAGATGATGGTTGTAGTCAGAAGCAGTAGATGATAGTTGTAGTCAGAAGCAGTAGATGATAGTTGTAGTCAGAAGCAGTAGATGATAGTTGTAGTCAGAAGCAGTAGATGATAGTTGTAGTCAGAAGCAGTAGATGATAGTTGTAGTCAGAAGCAGTAGATGATAGTTGTAGTCAGAAGCAGTAGATGATAGTAGGATACATGGAGAGTAGATGATTGTAAGAGACAAGGGGAGTAGATGATGGTAGGCAACAAGGGGGGGATAGAAGATGATAACAGACTTGAGATAACAGGAAAAGAGGTCAGTACAAGATAAGAGTATTAATATGAAGCTGAGAAAGTGATATATATGATAACTTTCATTCGTACTTACCTATCAGTGTTTCCCCCCTGAATGATTACGAGAAAGTGAGGCCTAGATCTTCATGTCCGCCTTCTAGCCTTGTTGTATCTGTCACGTTGTAATTTAATTGTTCTGGCGTTCTAATTCTTTGTCGAATCTGGCCTTAAAGTTGTAAACGAAGGTGACTTACCTTGGGGTTACCTTGGGGTGGTTCCGAGGATCAACGTCACCTCAGCCCGGTGTTTAACACCACTCCATTTAAGGTTTTTACCTTTCTAGGTAAATGCACTTCGCATATTTTTTCCCCTCCTGTCAACACCCATTCATCCCCTGGGGAGGTGGTGTCGAGGGTCGAGCTGTGGTGATAGGGAAGGTGGGGGTAGGGAATGTAGTGGTGATGGTAGAGGCGGGGGAAGCGCTGGTATTAGGGTCGAAAGTCGAGTGCGGATGGTAGGGTGTGTGTGTGTGTGTGTGTGTGTGTGTGTGTGTGTGTGTGTGTGTGTGTGTGTGTGTGTGTGTGTGTGCAGTGGTGGTTCTCGTGCCTCTTGACGTAGCCCTTAAAGTCAGAAAACGCTACCACTCCCCCATCATCTTTCCCCTCGGTCGATACCCGCATCAAGCAAGCTAAGGAGAGAGCCGTAGGACGTTCGCGTGTTGAAGGAAGGATGAAGGGATGGGAGCTGGGAGGGGAAGGGATGGAGGAAAGGGGAAAACCAAGAGGGAGAGGAGGAGGAGGAGGCAAGGGGGGGGGGGAAGGATTTAGGGGAGCTTGAGGAGATGGATTAGATGACGGCCACGATACGATGGATGAGGTATAAGGCAGGCAGGTTAGTTGGTGATGAAGGATGAGGGTCAATATTTCAGCCTGATAGACAATAATGTCAGATGACAGGGATCTGGAAGGCTGGTAAGAGAAGTGGAGACGTTGCCTTCTGTATTTTGTGGAAATAAAGAGAGAGAGACAGAGAGAGACAGAGAGAGAGAGAGAGAGAGAGAGATCATTGTTTTACTTCTAATAATTTTATTTAATATTTATAATTTTCCATGCTCTCTCTCTCTCTTCCATATTCCTTCATCTTGTTTTCTTATTCCTCTAATTCACCTTCTTCCTCTTCTTCCCATCTACACACACACTCTGCAGCTTGTACTCAGACTCAGGTTCTTCGCTTGACGTTCCATAAATATAGAACGCCTTTCAATATATTAGTGACTAAACTGGACAGGAGTACCGTGGTTGTCATGTGGGTTATTTATGAAGAATTGACCCAAGTCATCGATTTGACTCCGGATCTCATTATTCACACGTGGTACACCTTCAGTGGCCTCACATTCTTCATCGTTTTCCAGTTTGTACACTTATACAAGTGAATGGGTATACATCATTCTTAACCACCTGCTTCTTTCCCTTTTGCTAACTACTGTGCTACCAAACCAACTCTATTTTTTTAATAATCTTAAGGATATTTCTGGCCTTCTGCACTACCTCAGCCTCACCACTACGACTGTAGGAACCTGCTCATATAAGATGTCAAAATGGAACATTTGGTCAAATAATTCAGATATAATTGAGGGAAAGATCAGTGATGCAGATTTTTATTTAATAACATGGATTACAAAAACAGTTGAAAGAATTTGGTATTCTGCGTTTCCCAAAGATTGTCAAATGATAATAAAATTAATACTGATAAAAATAAGACAAATAATAAAATTAATACTGATAAAATAATACAAAAAATTTAATTAATACTGATAAAAATAATGCAAATAATAAAATTATTATTCTGTAACAAATATAACAGTATTTGAGTCTGATATTTAGACTGAAGGAATATAATATATTTTACATGAAGCCATTAATCACATATGGAAGTGGTAAATCTACAGAATAATGTCTGTATGTCTGTGTAAGGTTAGAGGTCAGATGCCTAGTAGAAACTATCATCCCCGTGATGGAAGGAGAAGGTGGCAAGGGAGGGAGGGAGGGAGGGTCTGACGGCTTTTTTCTAGACTTCCAAAAAGACATTGACACTTCCCACCCCCACGTGAGTCATGCATAATTTTCAAAATATCATGAATATTATTCAGTTTTGACGACTTGAGTTCTTTATATTTTTCAGGGAGATGGGGGGGGGGGAGGAGGAATTTTTATGTTTGTCTGTTAACTCACCTGTATTTCAATTAGTATGTACTCACCTACGTGTACTTACAGGGTTGAGCGTCAGCTCTTTAGCCCCATCTTTCTGTCATTAGTAGTTTACTGCAATGGCTTTTCAATCGGGTTCATATGAAGTCATAATATAAAGTTTAATATTGAGTTAGACTTGACGGCTTCTTCATCCAATCCATAACATAATATCTTGCACTCTCTTAATGTAATTGTTCCCAGCTGTGTCACCTCGATCGACTGTTCCAACTTTTGGTCATTGTTTCTCTATCTGCTTAGTCAAGGCACCTTAGACTTCTGTGTTGTTATAATGTCGACCCTTCTTTTGTCTTTCAGTGTTGTGAAGCTAAACAGTTTTAGTTCTGTTTTGTTTACTTGTTATGAGTGCTTTTGTGTGTGTGTGTGTGTGTGTGTGTTTATATACGTCTTCAATAAAGTAGGAAACAACACATTCTGTCCCCTGTAAACCACTTTCATTACTTTCAAGATGTTTTATGTTTATTTTTACTCTCTCACTTTTATTGCTCTTCAAGAAGAGACGTAAGGAGGAGGAGGAATGTCTCGAAAACGGTGCCTCTGGAACACCAACTCTGAACGGGTAAAAAAAAAAAAAGACTGAGAAATATGAGAAAAAGAGAGAGAAAGAGAGAGAGAGAGAAAGAGAGAGAGAGGGAGAGAGAGAGAGAGAGAGAGAGAGAGAGAGAGAGAGAGAGAGAGAGAGTGAGAGAGAGAGAGAGAGAGAGAGAGAGAGAGAGAGAGAGAGAGAGAGAGAGAGAGAGAGAGAGAGAGGAGAGAGAGAGAGAGGAGAGAGAGAGAGAGAGAGAGAGAGAGAGAGAGAGAGAGAGAGAGAGAGAGAGAGAGAGAGAGAGAGAGAGAGAGAGAGAGAGAGAGAGAGAGAGATTTACGAAACTGAATCATTGGAAAATATTTTAGATACTTAGCTTCAATTAAGAGAATAACAACCACACGAGGCAGTCTTCTGTATTGTCTTTTCTTACCATCCCAATTATTTTGTGTATTTTAATTTATTATACAAAAAAAAATTAGTTACAAAAGACGATGAACCCAAACCCCTCGCTGCCCTCAGTAGAATGTAGTGAACATTTTATTTATTAACAATTGGCTGGAGTAACAAGTAGAAGCACAAATGGTCCACGTAACAAGCATCATTATATCTTAATCAGGCACTTGAGCTACTGGCTGGCTCGTTAGCACGAAGAAGTTGCCTCGATCCTTCACTGGTTAAATTGATTAATTAGGGCTACGTATATTTATATTAGTGTTAGAGGGCACGTGAAACTATAAATATTTCCAATATATATATATATATATATATATATATATATATATATATATATATATATATATATATATATATATATATATATATATATATATATGAACGCACACACATGTTCCTTCCAGCTACAACAGTTATGATTTGTATAAACTGCTTAAAAATAAAGCTTTTCAAATTAAAGTCTAAAGTTAAAGTCTAAATTAATGGGAATAATTTTCACATTCAAAACTTTGGTTACATTCAGGGATACGTAAAAAATATTCAAATAATTTTTCTTCTTTAAATGACTAATGACCAAAAATTTGAATAACAAACGATTTCTGCATTTTTTGTTCATTTTCTTAATTCAGAGAAAAACATTAAATTATTTTGAAGGTCTTGGCGCACTTTGTTTAATTCTTTCTAGACCATCGGCCTTGGTAAGTCAAAAGGATTGAGTGATAGTTCGTGCGCCTATTGTTAAGAGAAAGCCATCAAAATAAATGTTAAACTACGTGAACAGGCTGGCTATTGAGCCAACCACAACAAGCTGGCGACCACAGACAAGGATAACAGAGACAGAGTAGTTGGAATCCTCCCCACCGTCGCTTGTGTGAGAATGGTGATGAATCATTTCAGGTGAATCTTCCTCTTGACATCAGAACGAGGATTAATGTGTTCAGGTGCATGTGTCTCATACGACCAGTGTTTGCGTGGGTTACCTACACAATTGTTCTTGTCTTGTGGTGCAAGAATACCAAATTGGTCATGCAAGACTTCGAGCCAGGGTGAAGGTGCAAGCAAAATGCAATAACTCTAATGACTAGGACTCTGGAACAGATGACTTGTATTGCAGTTTCAAGTATCTGTTTTGGAGAGGCGCAAAATAAAAGCAATCACGACTGTCTCTTGTGCAGGATCTTGATCGAGGCGCAAAATAGAAGCAATCACGACTGTCTCTTGTGCAGGATCTTGATCAAAACCACTCACCACACGACGTTAAGACAATTCGGTCACGACCTCAAGACAGTTATTACACGATGCTTATGTATCTAGCGTACCTCTCAAGTAGAACTTTAATTGCATCGTTGCCAAGAGTCAGTCTCATCGTAAGACCTTGAATATTATAGATAGAGATATAGATATATACTACACAGAGTATAATACTTATGAACTTCCTGGTCTCTATGATTTTTGGTCCATATCAAGGTACTCATCAACATAACTAAACCCCATAATTCTACGTGTATCATAATGTGTCCTTTGCAGAGCCTCAAGTCTCACAATACATATTCAGCTTCACTTTACATCAACTGCAAGATGTTAGTGCTCATATATCAACACATATCTTACAATATACGACTCCCAACAGTACAAAAATGTGTAGAGCAGTTGGATGTAAATTCCCAAGACTCTACTTGGCGATAACACCAAGGCTTTTGGAACTCTGAAAGTTATGACACAGCACGGAACATTAAATGTACAATATCTTCTCTTTGCTCGTGGAGGGAGTTTGGGCCAATCTGCATGAGGGCTTAAAGGAGACGTCTCGAATGCTTGGTTTGGAAGTTAAACGAAACTTCAACAGAAGTTTAAACATAGTTAGTGTGCTTGTCGACCAAACTGGTTGGTTAAGGTGCTTCTCGACCAGCCTGGTTCGTTTGGGACCTTCGTGGTCAATTTGGCTAGGTAAAGGCTCCGTCTCCACCTGTCTGCTTAGTTAAGGGGTTAAACTCGAGCTGTAACTCGAGTGTAACTCAAGTTACATTGAAGAGTTTTCTGGCTAAAGGGATCAGTGATAGACGATTACAAGATCATTTGTAGCTTGATAAGAATGCAAAAATATTTCGGTTCGATAAATTAGATGTGCCTCGACTAGATTGATTATATCAACTAGCAGCCTCAATCAACACTACTCAGAAAACAGGGGTATAAACCTCGACCTCACCAGTTAAGGGACTCGCGATACAGTGGTTGACACTTGAACCTCACAAGAAAAAGAAATCAAGCAGATATGACACAATACGGCAAAGCTACCTGATGAACTTCCCAACTGTGTGTGTGTGTGTGTGTGTGTGTGTGTGTGTGTGTGTGTGCGTATGTGTGTGTGTGTGTGTGTGTGTGTGCGCGCGTGTGTGTGTGTGTGTGTGTGTGTGTGTGTGTGTGTGTGTGTGTGTGTGTGTGTGTGGTTATGGTCGAGGAATAAAAAATAAGGCTTTTCAGTCGTATTCCTTAAGCCGGTGTGGCCACCACTAGAAATGCCACTAAACAAACAAAATTTCCCTTCTTATTCTAATTTCATTTCAGAATCTTCTATTTACTCTTTTCTTCTACTATATTTACTATTTACTATATATATTGTCATTTATTTAATTGTTCATATACGTTATTATCTAATTATTCATATACTTTATTATCTAATAATTGTTCATATACTTTATCATCTAATAATTGTTCAAACACTTTATTATCTAATAATTGTTCATATACTTTATCATCTAATAATTGTTCAAACACTTTATTATCTAATAATTGTTCATATACTTTATTATCTATTAATTACTCACAAAATAATAACACTTTGTAGTCCTATAAACGTAAACAACACACAGAGTAAAGAAACAAAACCACACGAGGCCTGAGCCGTGTAGACAATGTTTGCGGAAAAGTCGGGAACCGTCACCGCAAATCGGCGGAAAATTTAAGAACAGTTGAAGTTGACTGTAAATAAACTTTGGATCGTGTTCGATCAACTTTTGCTTGGCCTTCAGTAACCCTGAAGGCTGTGTGGTACGCTCCTCGCGTTTGGTTAGTGAACAGGCAGGCGCTGTTGTGGTATGCCTGGTATGCTAGTATGGGAGGTCTGGTATGCTAGTATGGGAGGTCTTCTATGCTAATATGGCAGGTCTTATATGCTAGTATGGCAGGTCTTCTGTGCTAGTAGGGTTTGTGACATATGCTAGTTGGGCACGTGTAGTATGTTAGTATGGTAGGTGTAAGTATGCTAGGGCAGAGTAGAGCTACAACACTAGACAGTTGGTATACCTGATTCTCCAACCTTGTTATCATACTCTTGTTTCACCTGTCTCCTCCGAATCACCTTCGATTCACACTTCACCCGTTCCTCACAGCTCGAGCTCCTCACACTCGCTCTTCTCACTTTACTTCTCACACACACCAGAAGAAGCAATAGAGGTCCCAGCCAATATCTACGGTTTAGGCAACAGGGTTTTACTTATTAAGGAAGTAATTGCCGACGGAGCACGATCAGACGAGATGAGAAAGAGCGTGTAGGAGGCAGCACAGGAAGACATTGAAACATAAATAATGATAATTGAGAATGGAAGGAGATGCTAGCAGGCATGGGAAATAGAAGTGAATATAAAGCATGTATTGTATTCACGCTTGTAATTCACATTCATCTCTCTGTAATTCAGAGAGATGAATGTGAATTAGAGTTCAAGAGTTCAAGATGAACTGTAATTCAGTTCATCTCTCTCTCTCTCTCTCTCTCTCTCTCTCTCTCTCTCTCTCTCTCTCTCTCTCTCTCTCTCTCTCTCTCTCTCTCTCTCTCTCTCTCTCTCCCACAGAGAGGTCAGGAAGCCGGCCATCTGGCTCACTAACTCCATCATTACACTCTTGGCTCTGATTATTGTATTAGTGGCGAGTCCCCCGGGAACAAACTCTCCAGATGACTTCAGATTAGTTTCCAAAGTGGAGCTCTGTCTCGGTCATTCCCCCAGACAATTAATTCTTTTAACTCCTAATGACCTAACTAGGTCGTTTTCTAACGATATTTAGGTCATCAAACAGGTTTATTTTTTTTAGGATGGCTAAGATACCATGTCGGAGTTGGCCAAAGTTTAAGAATATGAGAAATTCTGTTCTTTTTGCTAGATTTATTTAGTTTATTTTAGGGAGTGTACGGTCGATAGATCGATAAAGAGAGAACGAAGAGAGAGAGAGAGAGAGAGAGAGAGGCAAATCCCTGTGGCACACTGAAAGCACACATGACCTAGCGCCTCGCTTCACCGAGGCCCCCACAATGATTGACAGCTTCCTGGGAGAGGCTGACGTGCCAAGACTCTCTCTCTGAGACTAAGATAATGACCCTCGAAAGATGGGGTGGAGGGGGGAGCACCACGAGCACCCATCTTGATTCAAGAGGTCAGGTGAATCTATGCTCTGATTCCCGGCCCTTTTCTGTGTTCAGGCTCTCTCGTCTCGGTCTTCTCTTTGTTATCTTGTGATTCGCTTAATTAACTTTTTCTCTCTAGGTTTTCATTCTCCTTCTCATCTTTTCATTTTATTTCTGATCTTCGTCTTCTTTTCTTCATCATCGGCTTTCCTTTCTGAGTTCTGTTCCTTTTTTTCTCGTTTTTTCCTTCTCTTTCTCATCATGTTTCCCCCTTTCTTATTTTGTTCTGCTTCTTATATTGCTTTTTAATTTCCCATCTTGTGCTTCTCAACTCGTTAGTATTTTTACAGTGTTTTCCCTAGATTTGATTTTTAATACAACACTCTTTCACATTTTTTTTCGCAATCGACCCCCTTGTAGTTAAGCATAACTCACCGATCCCCTCACAGTGTTCAAGAGAGAACTTGATAAACACCTCCAAAGGATACCTGATCAACCGAACTGTGAATCATATGCCAGATTGCGAACAGCTGCCCACTCATATGCACCATCTGCTCCCTACCCCCCCTTCACACATTCCTCCTACCCCCTCAAACTTTACAGTTACATTAGAACTTGAACAAGTGAACTGGCTGTCTCTAGGAAATAACTGGTAATTTATCTTTGTAAAACGTAAGTCATTATCGCGCCTCTGAGAACTTAAGAGACCGAAAAATCATAATTACAGCAGTCAGCTGCAGCACTAAAAACAGCGCTCAGGTAAGTAATAACAGCAGGCAACCACTATGACAACCATGGCAGTCAACTACATTAACACACATCCAATCAGGTAAAGTAACAACCAACTACAGTGGCAAAAGCAATGAATGAAGGAATGTGCCAACAAGAGCAGCAGTCAGCTAGAGTGAGAACAAAAGTCACCTTAATTGACACCAGCTGCAGATAACGTATCAGTAAAAACAATGGCATCAACATTAGGATCAACAGGTCATACCAGCATCCACGGTCACATTATAACTTAGATAAATAGTCCAAATTAAAGGACGTCAGACTAAAATAGCCATCAAAACAAGCCATTAACTGCCCATAATAAATGTTTTACAATGCACTATTATGAGATTATCTAAACATCAACTTCCCCAGATATCCCAAATTCTCGCTCTCCTGTTGAACTCAGCCAAATAGTTCTATAACCCCTCCCAACCCCTAACCCCCTTTCCCAGTCTCCAGACCCCTGTTCAACACAGTTAACAACTCTCCAACCTCAGCTGCCACCATCAACCCCAACTTCAACTTTCCCCAGCGGAAATCCTTAAGCTCGTGGTGGAAATGGCTGGCATCTCAAAATTTAAATCCCCCCCGAAATTAAGTTTTAAGTCTGCAGGGGAAACTCCCAACCCTGAGGCAGTTTCAAAGTTTGTCCATCGCCGTGTGAGGGAGGTTACACACACGGCTCAGCTCCATCTATGTATTTCTCAATCTACATCAATATTCATCGCTGGTACTTTCATGTATTACTCCGTCTATATTCTTTACTGCTCCCTTGCTCAATCTATATTACATGCATTTTTTAATATGAATTCCTCCAGCTATATTTCTCACTATCTTCCCCTTCATGTTTCTCACTATTCTCCTAGTATTCCCTCGCCATCCTTCACCATCTCACATATGCTTATCATTATAACCCAGAATGGTTGTAAATGTTTCTCACTTAGCTGTCTTGCGATCCGCCATTTGTGTTCCTCAGTTGCATGTCCCCGGCCTTCTTTGTTTCTCAGTTTGTTTCTTAAATCAAGAAGCATTATTTAGAGATCAAATAGGAAGGCGTCGATTAATTTAGCGTTCATAGTTCGCACTCTGTCTCACTCTTTGTTCTTGGTGTGTTTGTGTGTGTGTGTACTCAACTATTTGTGTCTGCAGGATCAAGCATTGACTCTTGGATCCCGCCTTTCTAGCCATCGGTTGTGTACAGCAATGACTCCTGTCCCATTTCCCTATCATATCTAGTTTTAAAATTATGAATAGAGTTTGCTTCCACAACCTGTTCCTTAAGTGCATTCCATTTTTCCACTACTCTCACGCTAAAAGAATCCTTCCTAACATCTCTGTGACTCGTCTGAGTTTCTAGCTTCCACCCATGTCCCCTCGTTCTGTTGCTATTACGTGTGAATATTTCATCTATCTCTACTTTGTCAATTCCCCTGAGTATTTTATATGTTCCTATCATATCCTCTCTCTCCCTTCTTTTTCTAGTGTCCTAAGGTTCAGTTCTTTCAGGCGCTCTTCATTATCCCATCTCTAGTAACTCTGGGAAAAGCTTCGTTGCAAACTTCTGAACCTTTTCTAGTTTCCTTATGTGTTTCTTCAGGTGGGGACTCCGTGATGGTGTGGCATACTCTAAGTCTGGTCTAACGTAGGCAGTGTAAAGCGCCCTAAATGCCTCCTCACTTAGGTTTCTGAATGAAGTTCTATCTTTCGCCAGTGTAGAGTACGCTGCTGTCGTTATCCTATTTATATGCGCCTCAGGAGTTAAGGTAGGTGTTACGTCCACTCCCAGGTCTCTTTCTCGAATCGTTACAGATAGGCAGTTTCTTTTCATTGTGTACTGTCCCTTTGGTCGCCTACTTATCTGATCCCATTTCCATAACTTTACATTTACTCATGTTGAACTCCAGTAGCCTTTTCTGACCATCTCTGCAACCTGTTCAGGTCCTCTTGGAGGATCCTACAATCCTCCACAGTCCTGTGTGTGTGTTTGTGTGGTGTGTGTGTGTGTGTGTGTATGTGTGTGTGTGTGTGTGTGTGTGTGTGTGTGTGTGTGTGTATGTATGTGTGTGTGTGTGTGTGTGTGTGTGTGTGTGTGTGTGTGTGTGTGTGTGTGTGTGTGTGTGTGTGTGTGTGTGTGTGTGTGTGTGTGTGTGTGTGTATGTATAACTGCCAACATTGCCACACAAGGAATGATTGACAGCAGTTGTTAGGCTTCCACACCTCAAGACGATACAAACATAACGATTGAAAATTCAATACGGAAAGAAACAGATGTATAAATAAATAAATCCAATATTCCGAAGACTCGAAGAAAATATTCAAATCAGGGCATAAATGTCAAACAATACAGGCCTTTTTTTCTTTTTTTGGCCGTGGCAATTCAAAGAGTCTAGAGCAACAGGAAATTTAAGTCAGCCCGTGAGCTCAAAAACAGTTTTGCAAGATGGATCTTTTCTCTTTTTTCCTAAGCTCTCTGAACAATGTGTTTAATTATCGATAAAAGCTTCTGCAATTAAAGTCTGAAGGATCTAGGAGAGGAAATTAAGTATAACGCCGCCTTTGAAAAACTTAGTCATAGGTAAGAGCTTATTAACTTACAATATTTTGCTCGAATTTGGGTCAGATAAATGCCAAACACACACACACACACACACACCGTTGGGACGGTTGAGAGGCGGGACCAAAGAGCCAGAGCTCAACCCCGAGCAAGCACAACTAGGTGAGTACACACACACACACACACACACATACACACACACCACACACACACACACACCACACACCACACACACACACACACACCACACACACACACACACACACACACACACACACACACACACACACACACACACACACACACACACACACACATACACACACACACACAGGGGAAAAGAAAACTCAGAGGAAACGTAAACACAGGACGTTGAGTGCATAACGAGCAAACTCAAATAAGCTGAAGTAAACTCATACCACCACCGAAGGATAAAGAAATCAAGAAGAGCATTAGTCAAGGTTCAACAAGCACTGCTTGCAGGCAAAGCGAAGTCGAAAGAGCAGGCAAATTATATAGTGCTCATTAAAAGGGAATCAGATAGTATACAAATTGAAGAACAATTGGCAAATAAATTAGAAGACTCACAGAGAAGTAATATGAGAATTACATTGTAACGACTTGATCAAGTTTCAGGAAGAAGCGAAACGTCACTATTTCCCCTTTCTTGTCATATGCGTTAGTTGGGTTTCAGCATTGTTATTGTGTCATAATCTCTGCATATACAGCAATCAAATCCAAGCAGAAATGCTATGAAGTTACAACATATGTTAACCACTTTCAATAGCATCACCAGGAAGACGAGGGCCGTGAACGACTAGGTGATCGGTCTACACAAAAGGCAGAGAGAACACACACACATAATGCAGCCAAGTAATACATTAAACCATCATGGAATTTTTTTTTTAAGCTGGAACCTGATCATCAGTTAGAGCTCAGAGACAAAGCAGATAATCCGACAGAAAAGATTCACCATAAGGGAAGTGACACCAGAAGTAGAAACTGGACTTGATGAATGTCTTAAGCCAAGAAAAGATATCGCCTTTGTTACTAGAAGAAGAAGCAGAAGCACTGTGTTCACCACTTGCAATAGAATTCAACGCTTTCCTGGAAGAGAGAGAGCTTTCAAACTGAAAGAAAATGGTTTGTGGGGTGCAGATCATTGCCTTAAGTTACACGAGAGAGAGAGAGAGAGAGAGAGAGAGAGAGAGAGAGAGAGAGAGAGAGAGAGAGAATAGGAAGATATCTCTGCTACCCGACGACTCACAATGCAAACATTATCGTTCACTTCGTACTCTTCGTCCTTCAATCTCGCGGCATAAATAGATTAGGAAACTTGTCTCTGTCTTCTCTAACTTATGTCCCCAATAAAACAGAAGTTGCTCCCACCACCACCACCACCCAACTACTACCACAACTACCCCTACTAACCCCACCACCACCACCACAACCACCATATCCACAAGATTTTTCTTTGTTTTTAAGGAATTATTTTTCCAGTTAGGAAAAGATGCCCTCATCTGTTGCCTGTGTGTCCTGCCGCTGGCTACTTTCCTGCCTTCCTGGCTCTCTGTTAGCCTGCCTGCCTGCCTGCTTCTCTGTTACCCTTTCTGCCTGCCTACCTGCCTGTCTTTCTGCTTGCCTGTCACCCTGCCTGCTTCTCTGTCAGCCTGCCTGCTTCTCTGTCAGCCTGCCTGCTTCTCTGTCAGCCTGCCTGCTTCTCTGTCAGCCTGCCTGCTTCTCTGTCAGCCTGCCTGCTTCTCTGTCACCCTGCCTGCTTCTCTGTCACCCTGCCTGCTTCTCTGTCACCCTGCCTGCTTCTCTGACAACCTGTCTGCCTGCCTGCCTGCCTGCTTGTACCTGGTCGGTGCAGTGAAAGAAATACATGTTTTTTTAAGAGACCATTTCTCGAGCATTCTGCCACAAGGAACTTGGTGAATTATTTGGCTAATGGTGCAGAAGGTGCCTCCTGCTCTCTTTCTCTTTTCTTTCTTTCTTCATCTTTCTCTTTCTTTCATTTCATTTTTATTTATATCGTTGTTTCTCTTATATCTCTAGGAGCTATTCTCTTTCTCTCTCGTTCTTCAAAACATTCTTTTCTACATTAATTTTACAATTATTAAATTAATGAAGGAGAACAACATTTATCTGGCATCTTAACAACTAGACAATTACCACAGTATGTTAAAAATATATACACAAACACACATACTAGGAGGGGTACGCAGCAGTGTCCAGGGCAGTCTGTCCCCTCCCCCTTCCACCTACGATTGTGCACCTCTACCTTTCCCCTCTCCCCTTCTTCCCTCCACCCCTCCCCTTCTTCCCCCCCCCCCCCACCCCTTCCCTTCCATGTTTTTCCTATCTTCATTCCTGCCTTATCCACCCATCACCCCAGTCTCATTACCTCATCCCCCACCCCTCACTATCTCTCTTCCTACCCCGAACCGATAGACCCGGTTGCACCCGGGTCTCTTCCTCCTATATCTACACTTTCCTCCACTCTCCATGTTTTACGGGTTATTCATACCCGTGACCCCTCTTGGGAGGCTTAATCTTTATCAATTAGTTAATCTCTCCATCTTGCCTCCTCCTGACCTTCTCGTCCAAAATTGGCAGATATTTTGATGCATTAATAAGATATTTCTTTGTGAAGTTCACTGTTTACAGAACGCCTACCAATAATTTGCATTATGTTTACCATTTCTCTGATCGCAGATTTTTGGTTTGTCTTAACGAGCTCTTTGAATTGTTAGTCTAGAGGTCCTAGATGAAGACTTTGAGAATATTGATTCTACTGGATTCAAGCTTTGTTATCAAGTCAGATTTTTTGGAAATTTGTCATAGCAAATTTCAGCGGACGTATTATAGCAAAGTTTCAACGGACATATTATAGCAAAAACAATTAATTATTTATATTAGATCGTGAATATGTCTGAATATTTTTTTTCAGGAATGATATATTTTATATCCAGTTTGCACAACAAATATTTAATACATTATACCAAACTTTGATGTAAGTAAAAATCAATCAGTAACAAAATCGAGTCCTGAATTCTCAAAAAAAATATTATATCTATTGGTGCCAATTCCTTTGATTGAAGAGCCCAATTTGTTCCCATCAAGATGAAGCGATTTACAGTCAGGATATCTGAGGCAAGGACAAATTTTTAATAAATTTGTATTGGATTTTCGATACATTATTATTGTATTTAGTACGAATTTTGGGAGGATTCGGAGTGAGACAATGTTTATTTCTTTTAATATTGAATTTTATGTGATAAATTGTGTTTATGGTAAACTTTTATTGCATATCTTGGGTATTTCATTTAATCTAGAGTTTAGCTAATAATTTTTATTGCATCTACGAAAAAGTGGACTTTTTTAGGTATATGTATATATATATATATATATATATATATATATATATATATATATATATATATATATATATATATATATATATATATATATATATATATATCTAGTGTTGTACATAAATCATAGTTTTAAACTATTCCAATATATATACATGTGGTTTGGCGTCGCAGTTTTCTCACGAGTAATGATTGACAAACAAATGAATGTGAGAGTAAGTAGGACCATGTATCGGTGAGTGAGAGAAAATGAAGGGAGGTAGAGGGAGAGAGAGAGAGAGAGGAAAGATTTGGAAAGAGGTGTGTGAAGAAGAGTCAATAAGATAGGAGGAAAGAAAGCGAGAGGAAGAAAAAACAGAAGACTTAAAAAGGGGTTCAGAGAAAGAATAGACAGGAAGAGTAAGGGAGGGGGAGACAGGAGGAACAAGAGAGGGAAAGATAAGGGTTGCAGTAAGAGACGGGGGGTAGATAACTGGAGGTAACAGGGGGGGGGCTGGTGACGAGGACCTCCGGGAAGCAAGGAACGTGTGGAACCGTGTGACGCTTAATTAGGATGATAAACTGATGTTATTACTCATGTGATAAGGCTGGGCCGGATGGAATAGGAATGAAGGGGCTTGTAGGAGTGTAAGTTGACGGTATGAAATTGGGAGCGGAAGGGAATAAAAAGGAGAGAGAGAGAGAGAGAGAGAGAGAGAAAGAAAGAGAGAGAATTGGGCACAGAACGAGGATTATCACTATATAAGGCGTTCAGTCAGCTACAGCATCATTCTGAATTGTTTTATCATCCTCAATATTTCTCACTGTGCAAGTACATATATTCCTCATCTGATCCACCAGGAGAGATGCTCTCACAGCTATTGTAGGTGGGAGGAGACGAGTCACCTAGCTATTAATAAGGCATCGTAAGGTTATTTCCAATTTAACCTGAAGCCAATTAAGCTTATGAGAGAACCTACAGATCCTGCTTCATCCTGTACTGTGTGTGAATGTTTTCTCGTATTAAATAATGTATACATATCCGTAATGTTGTCTCATTATAACACAGTTCTATGTTTAAAAAGAAGTGGTGTTGTTTATCATGTCTTAGCTTGAAGGATGAATATTGAAATATTCAATGGTAAAACGAGACAGACACAGCCCGGTAGAAGAAGAAAGAAACAGAGAAGAGATATATGAGCAAGTAAACTAAATAAATAAAAAACTAAATAATGAATTACAAAAATCAGATAAATACACACACACAAACACACACACACACACACACACACACACACACACACACACACACACACACACACACACACACACACACACACACACACACACACACTGACGTAAGAGTACAGACAAACACAGAAACACACACCAAAAAACAGGCCAAACCAGGCAAATCTTGTCCAGAAGTTTCAGTAGCGTCTTCCGGCTGAGATAAGACCAGACCCCTGGAGAGGAGACCAACTCTCCCTAACTCCCAATGGCGTCCTGAATCACAGCAAAGTCAGAGAAAGGAAGAATACTCTAAGTAGGAGCCTTTAGAAACGTTTGCACGGCATAACCTGGTACCACAACAGCAGTAAGACTTACAAATTCTAGTCGTATTTGCAGAGGAGTGGAAGCAAAGTTCCAAGAACAACGCTTCGTGTACAAGATATAATTTTTTTTCTTCGTATATCTGCTTTGTGTGAGAGTTTTAAGTATTTTATATATAATGGAAAAACTGAAGGAAAATAAACATTTGGTAAGATCACAACATTGGGGTAGATTTATTTTGTCATGTAATTTTATCACGGAGCTTCTTTAAATCCAGCTGTCTACTGCGTCAAGCCATAAGACGCAACATCAGATGAATCTACTGCGTCAAGCAATAAAACGCAAAACAAAATGGATCTAATGCGTCAATTAAGCCATTAGAAGCAAAATTAAATATCTCTATTGCATCGAATTATATGTCCCAACACCTTCAAATATGCTACACCAGAACCCAAACCTGAATACAATGACCCATGCGTGATACACCTCCACAAAATTTGACGAGACGAAAATTTATTGTAATGCGCTCGTAAAATAATTAAGGGATAATTTTTCCAACTATCACATAGGACTAGGAAAACACTCGAGAGCCATAAAGTCAGAAGACATCAAAGACAGGTAAAAAAAAGGTAACTCTATCATCATTATGTAAACGTGAGAGGCATTTCATCTCACATTTCATCTGACATATATATAAATATATGAATAGTCTATATACATATATATATATATATATATATATATATATATATATATATATATATATATATATATATATATATATGCGGTCATATTCAATGAAACATGTTTGAAAGAAAACCTGCTGAGTACCTTATATATATATATATATATATATATATATATATATATATATATATATATATATATATATATATATATATATATATATATATATATATATACGTGTGTGTGTGCGTAAATCACGAAAACTAAACATCTCTATATATATATATATATATATATATATATATATATATATATATATATATATATATATATATATATATATATATATATATAAATCTCTCTCTCTCTCTCTCTCTCTCTCTCTCTCTCTCTCTCTCTCTCTCTCTCTCTCTCTCTCTCTCTCTCTCTCTCTCTCTCTCTCTCTCTGCGAGAGAGAGAGAGAGAGAGAGAGAGAGAGAGAGAGAGAGAGAGAGAGAGTTTCAATACAAAGCTGCATTTGGTCTTAGAATTTAAATTAATCAAGAAAATGAGTTCAAGTCTGAGACACGCAACCATGAAGGAAAAAGTCTGGAACTCTCATAATATTGTTTTCAAGTTTTATCAGATTTAGAGGAATCGTGTTATTATGAACTATTACAATAACACACTATGCCGAACACTAACACGACAGATAAAGCAGGACCGTCTGATATCATGTGCTCTGTAACAGTTGTGGAATAATTTATCGATAACAGCTCTTAATACGGTTATCAGGTTATAATTGTATTGCTTTTCCCAATGATAACATACTCAGGTGGATCTTCCTGATGCAGTTTAGTCTTAGTTTGTATGAGATAATACCACATAATGTTCTTTGCTTTGTGTAAACTGTAGACCGAAACATTCCAGTAATTCTTTAAATACATGCGGGGTCAGTTTAGTGAATTGTAACAAAATAACTTTTTCCATTATATTAAATTTTCACTAAAATATTATTATTACCATTGTGGATACCAGTACGATGTGAAATTATTACTTTTTTTATGAACCATTTGTGCGTAAATGCATTCTAATTAAAGGTTCATTAGGCTAAAGTACCCATAAAGTGCAGCTTGAAAGGATTTTACACAAATGTCATATTTTAATATTAATATTGCATATGCAGGTGTATGCAACGTGGTTGCTATGCAGTGAAGTTAGTGCTAACTGGTTATATTTCGTAAATTGGATTGTTGCACTTTCAATGTGTTGAAAAGTGGTCATTGTCTTATTGTGAAGAGTGTCGGTTATATTAACTGTATATTCCCCAAGCTGTTTCACGCAGAGTTTTACTGTGGTGGGGATATTTTCTAAGATGTTACACTGCCCTGATATGTTGGTCATTGACGTGGGGACATGTTACAATGCCCTGGCATGTTATACGTTGACGTGGGGACATGTTACAATGCCCTAACATGTTATACATTGACATGGGGACATGTTACAATGCCCTAACATGTTATACATTGACATGGGGACATGTTACAATGCCCTAACATGTTGTACATTGACATGGGAACATGTTACAATGCCCTAGTATGTTATACATTGTCGTGAGGACCTGTTACAATGCCCTAACATGCCCTAACATGCCCTAACATGCCCTAACATGCCCTAACATGCCCTAACATGCCCTAACATGCCCTAACATGCCCTAACATGCCCTAACAACCTCCTTCACAAAATAAATCAAATTTATTTTCAATACTAAATAGGACAGGAGGCCATCGGCAGCTTCATTTAAACAGGAATACAGCAATGTTACACACAGAAATCACAATAGCGTGATGCATCAAATGCACAAATCCACAAGGGCCGTCACGGGGATTCGAACCTGCGTCCGGGAGCATCCCAGACGCTCAGTCGATTAAGGCAGCGTCTGGGATGCTCCCGGACGCAGGTTCAAAACCTCGTCACGGCCCTTGTGGATTTGTTCATACAGAAATGTATATGATGACTCGAGCGTCTGAAGCATAGTCATCATATATCATTAAGCTCTTGTTTCGGATAATGATGTCCCTCACACCATTGGTAAACAGTCCATTAGACTCAGAGAAAGTAGAAGAGCTTTCTTAAGCTAAATATCATCGTGAAAAATATTCTTCGTAACTATTATATATTTTATGGTTGTTGATCAATATAAATCTATATATAATCTATCAATATATTTTCAGCGTTATAATTCATTCCATTTTAAAATATTCACAAAATCCATGTTCGTATTAAATGGAATTTCCATATACATTACCCAATGAAAACGCTGCTCTCTGCATTTAATCCAGCTTACCTGAAAAAAGTTCATTTAATTAAATACAATAAATTTATACACAAATCGTAGCGTTTTCTGTCATGAGTTGAAAGATGAGGGATTTTGGGGGGGCACATTTAATTCACATTTATATCCGACATACCTAAAAACTAATGTTTTCATTGTAGTTTTTAAACATAAGTCACTTATATTGTTAATAAATGAATTAAAGATTGAAATAAAATAGCATCTTAGTGCAGACCATATCACAGTAACGTGGGTGAAGAGTCGACTCTTCACCCACACATCTGAAATAAAGAAAAGATTATGTTTAGGTCCTTTCTCATAAAGCTCAAAGACGGATAGAAACGTCGTCGTTTCTCTAATTTCAGATCAATGGGTTGAGAATCATGACGTCATAGTAATATTACTTTTAATTAAATATGTTTAAAGCAAGAGGAAGATAGAGTAAGATTAAAGGGCAGTGAGAGCGAAAAATAGGGCAAAAAAGACTCCTGACCAGCTTTGATTTAGATATTGATGTCTTGTAGCAGCTGAGGCCAAATACAAGGCCTGGAGATAGTACACAACTCTCAACAGTAACGTTCATAAATGAACTTGGTAGTCGAATGGTAAAAAGTGCAAAAGTCTCGATGGGAATCGGGAACAAAAACAAAACTTGCATTCGTTATGAAAGATTCCAAACTCGTGCAGTTAAGGCACCAAGCATCGGCACTGTGTCTGAGGACGCAATCTCGCCAGCAAACTGACAACATGAGATTGCAACAAACACACACACAAAAAAAGGCTGATCTATTGACAGAACGTTTTTCTAACAGCATGCAAGTCCCTGACCCAGAGCGACTGTGGGAACCGACCTGTGAGATTTATATTTATTTAATTTATATGAATATATATAGAATTTATATTTACGTTAATTTATATACTTCGATAACAATTTGTATAATGATAAGTGGACTGTATTTCTGCAATAATCTCATAATCTCACAAATCGATCCTCTACACATTAGGGGGGGTTTATTAAATTAATATATATGCAGCCAATCAAACTACAGTAATAGCTACATACATTGATGAGGTTCCTTCTCTTATAGTACAGCAGGTTAGTCCACCAGGTATAACTAGGGTGTAGACACCAAATTATCCTCTTTGAGGTAGCTTCCATATCACCCAGTAACTGGTGCACAAACTCTTCCTCGTCTTGACCTGTCAAAAGGGCGCTAACTGTGAAGCCAGAATCTATATATGACAAGTATATCAGAGAAAACAGTACATGGAACATGAAGACCTGGCTTAATTACCTTTAGTTTGAGGCGATTTCGCGATCTAACCGGGTCACCCTATATCCTGACATTAATGGCCATAAATGAATGATAAACGGGTTTCGGATAGACTTAACTTGAATTGTAGACATCGTGTTGAAGATGGTACCTTTGGTTTCCATAACACTACGTCCAAGTAAAATTAACAGGAGCCGAATTTGCTCCCGTGTGAGCCTCTGGTCTCAATATAAACACAATGGCTGTTTAACACTCCATCCTATTGACGTTACTGGCCGACATTGTCCAGAATGATAGGAGCCGTTTGCTCCACACGTCTCGAAGGTGACACAACAATGGCTGCCTCCTTCCTCCTCACTCTGACGCCTGGCTTACATTGTCCACATTTCAGAACGTGATAGAAGGGTCACATTTACTCTACTTTAATATTGATAATTAAGTTAATTTATATAAGATGTTTTTATGATGGTAAAGTCCAAAGACTAATGTATTTAAGAATAATTCCCACCATAATAGGTGGAGAATATAATAGTATGTGGTGATGATATCCCGTTTTCTTTAGACGGTAATTCCACTACAAGTTACGTTTTCTATGGGTAACTTGTTGGTAATACAGCAGCACTTATTATCTGTCTGTATGATATTAAATGGTGTCGGATTTTCCGACATAATTCCCCAGGGGGCTGCTCACGGGTCGAAGTCCTCTTTAGAACAGACGAACACCGATACTCCTCCTTCGAATTATTAGATTAATTTGATGTTAGTAGTTAGTAATCACACATTTGTGCGTCTGTTCGTACAGGACGGATGTCCCGTACTAGAGTTGCAGGGGTTAGAAGTCTAATGCGATTTCATTTCCCTGTTAACTCTTGAAAGGCTAATATTCAAGCCTTATTACATATTATTTAACCCAGAAGACTGAATGTGATCAAGTACTACAGTCAAGTATGATTCAGGGACTGCAGTGAGATCAGTGACTTTAGATATAACTTGAAGTTTGTTCAAGTAACTGGTCACTGATATATAAACACTGAGGCCCATGGAATACATCTTGATTAAATAATAAATGTATCAAATCAGTCATCAGATTTATTGGGGTTTAATTTAGTTAATTGATTCAGAAGATTGAATAGCTCATCATTAAAGTTAAGTATGGTTCTGAGACTGCAGTGGGTTCAGTGACATTGGTCGCAGTGACTTGTAGCTGTTTTAGGCTACTGTTCACTGATTTGCCACTGAGGCCTCATGAACTCATCTTCAGCTTCAAATGATGATACTAACATCAACCTCTGTTACTATAGTCAGCTGTAATCTCCTTAGTATAATGCTACTGGAGAAATATAATCAGCTGACAAATTTAGATTTCTACTGGTATTGTTTATCTGCAGGCATAGGTCCCCTCAGGCTTGATACTGGGCCTGAGAGTAATTTACCTCCTGCAGAGTTTAACATGGTTATACCCTGATATTTAGTAGGGCTACCGATGAATCGATGACAATAGTCTGTCCCTACAAGGAGACCGAAGTCGGTGAGGTGATCAGACTTAATATTATCTGCCAATTTTATTCCTCTATTTCTCAGGAATTTGGCTGTTGCTCTCAGACCTTGAACTTGTAGGTCTACTGGTATTTTGTCCACCACAATGGCTTGTACTCGACAGACGTACCTGCCTAAACGCACTGATGGTTGTACCACCTGGTAGACTTGAGGTCCTGCATCTGTTACAAACCCTGAGATGTTGAATGACATCTGGGCTACAGGCCTTAATTGTAATTCATCTGCCAGCTTTTTAGTGATATATGTTCTTTGGGATCCTTGGTCAAACAACCCACGGGTATGGACCTTGGCCCTCTTATTCAGGATGGTAATTTGGGCAGTAGGCAAAGTCGTATTACCTTTAGACTTTGCCGAATGGACACTCTTTGTTTGTTGCACCTTGCAGTACTGTACTGTGGTGGGAATGCTATCTTCCACCTTGGGTCTTGAATACGTTAATTTCGTATATTTGCACAGTGCTGCATGGTGCCTACCTCTTCTACACCTGTTACAGGTGTTGAATTGGGTATCACAATAGTCTATGTTGTGTGACTTGAGACACCTCGAACATCTCCCTAATTCCTGGAGTCGCTCAATACGAGTGTCTCTGGTTGGATAATTAGCACAACGGTATGTTGAATGTTTCTTTTTGCAGAACATACATGTCCCCCAGCCTACTGCACGTTTGGAAGTTACCGGTTTGGGTGAACTAGTAACAGTAGGCTTGGAGGATGCTGCTGCATTGTCAGATTTTCTGCAACTTGATGTTTGAGTAATTGGTTGATGTTTATTTGGGGTGGTTGTTTTACCCTTTAATTGACTATTATTTTCTATTTCTGAAGGCTTGCAAGAGGCTTTAACTTCCTCATTTGCTCGTCGTTTGTTTATGATGGAATGTAAACCTTCAGTGATGTCCTGTACTGTCAGGATGGTGTTATGTTGATGTGCATATAATTCATCTAGTATATCGCTGGACAATTTTCGTTGAAGGACTACTTTGGTCATCCATTCACTAGTAGTTATATCAACCTTAAGACTGAATATTCTTAGTAGTGACTCAAACTCCATGCTGAAGGATTGTAATGAGTCAGCAGTCTGATCAGGTTGAGGTAAATCCAGCAATTGTAGTACTAGATGTATGACAGTTTTCTCATTGCCAGCATTATTCCTAGGAGGCTGGACTGGGAAATTAGTGCTGTTGCTATTTTCATTTACATTTTCTACTACTGGTTCAGCTTCACCTCTAGTTTGGAGGCATGTTAACTTAGTAGCCTCAGGTATTGGGTTTTCAGAAACCACAGAGACTGTGGATAAATTGTCTGAAAACTGCTTAATTTCTGGTGGTATATTATTGGGTGAAGCTGTAGTGGGTGAAGCTTTATCCTTGTTGATTAATGGATCTAATCTGGCTTTACATTTATTCTCAAAAAGATCCAGATCATCCATAACATTATCTACTTTATTTGATGTACTTGCTATTTGTTCTGATTCAATTATCCTGTGTAAATGTTCCAACCTGCCTTGAGTTTCTTCTTCATATTGTGCTAGGTCAGACAAGAATGGTTCCACATCTTCAACTACTACGTCATCGTGGACTTGATTTTGGTAAGATTTCCTATTTGCTTTCAATATATGCAATTGGGTTTGAATCTGTAACAGTGGTATTTTCAACCGATGATAATTAATTACAGGCTCATATAACAACTGTTCATATTGGTTGAGATCTCTTGTTAGTTGGCGTTTGCTTGATATTAAAGCACGCTTTGCTTTCTGTGGATTAGTCATGGTGACTTGTTAATTGAGCACCACTGGCTCATAAATTGTGAGCAAGTACTAATGGTAGCCTAGGGTAAAATTCTGCACTCACTAGGCAATAATCCTACCTCTACTAGAGGTTAGCACTTAAAATTAATACACATTATATATATACAATCATACACACTAATGATTTGAGTGATAAACCAGTGTCACTGGAAGTACCTTTAGGTTAGCTCTTCTATATCACCCTAGGATGGTAGAGACACTAATTAATCACTCAAAGGTGTAATGATCATAAGTATATTATTATATATACAACTCAATTCGAGTTAATAAAAATTACACCCAAAATAGGGTCTGGACCATTCATTAATGGTGTTAGGTTATTCAATATAGCACAACTGACTATAGTAATAATGGGACTAGGATGAACAATAATAGTTCAACTAGTCAGTATCCTACCCTGTTGTGGGTTGGCACTTAGTAAATATTATACTGTGATCACTAGTGCAATATATATTAAATAATTCTCTATTTGGAGAAATAATATACACAATTATTGATAATAGCCTCTTAATTAGCCTCTAAGAAACTTCTAATATTATCAAGAAGTATTAAATATTATTAGTGACCTCGCGAAATAAAGTCCACAAAATTCGTGGATAATCTCTCGCGAAATGTAACACCACGAAATCCGTGAACAATCTCGCGAAGACACAGTCACTAATTTGGCTGGATTCTATATTAGCGCTGTCATTTCACGAAATAACACGCCACCAAATTTCTGTGGGTGTGCATGAAACCGCTGACTAAGGCTGATCTGGGCTGAGGGAGGCTCCTGAGCTCCCACGAGGCAACGCCGCTGTCTTGACTGGCTTTGTTTAAATAACACTGCACTAGTATATTTAATGAATCCACTGGTTTGGTTAACTGGTTCATCCGGTACTAAGATGACCAAATGTGGGTTCAAAGGATCAAATAATCCGTCATCCGGTTCGAAGGACCAAATAATGTGGGAACCGACCTGTGAGATTTATATTTATTTAATTTATATGAATATATATAGAATTTATATTTACGTTAATTTATATACTTCGATAACAATTTGTATAATGATAAGTGGACTGTATTTCTGCAATAATCTCATAATCTCACAAATCGATCCTCTACACATTAGGGGGGGTTTATTAAATTAATATATATGCAGCCAATCAAACTACAGTAATAGCTACATACATTGATGAGGTTCCTTCTCTTATAGTACAGCAGGTTAGTCCACCAGGTATAACTAGGGTGTAGACACCAAATTATCCTCTTTGAGGTAGCTTCCATATCACCCAGTAACTGGTGCACAAACTCTTCCTCGTCTTGACCTGTCAAAAGGGCGCTAACTGTGAAGCCAGAATCTATATATGACAAGTATATCAGAGAAAACAGTACATGGAACATGAAGACCTGGCTTAATTACCTTTAGTTTGAGGCGATTTCGCGATCTAACCGGGTCACCCTATATCCTGACATTAATGGCCATAAATGAATGATAAACGGGTTTCGGATAGACTTAACTTGAATTGTAGACATCGTGTTGAAGATGGTACCTTTGGTTTCCATAACACTACGTCCAAGTAAAATTAACAGGAGCCGAATTTGCTCCCGTGTGAGCCTCTGGTCTCAATATAAACACAATGGCTGTTTAACACTCCATCCTATTGACGTTACTGGCCGACATTGTCCAGAATGATAGGAGCCGTTTGCTCCACACGTCTCGAAGGTGACACAACAATGGCTGCCTCCTTCCTCCTCACTCTGACGCCTGGCTTACATTGTCCACATTTCAGAACGTGATAGAAGGGTCACATTTACTCTACTTTAATATTGATAATTAAGTTAATTTATATAAGATGTTTTTATGATGGTAAAGTCCAAAGACTAATGTATTTAAGAATAATTCCCACCATAATAGGTGGAGAATATAATAGTATGTGGTGATGATATCCCGTTTTCTTTAGACGGTAATTCCACTACAAGTTACGTTTTCTATGGGTAACTTGTTGGTAATACAGCAGCACTTATTATCTGTCTGTATGATATTAAATGGTGTCGGATTTTCCGACAGCGACCACAGAGGATAGCATTTGATTTGAATAAAGTGAGCCCCAAATTATTATGCAGTTGTGTGGAGCTGCAAGTAGTACGTCTCACTCTCCTGTACCACCTTTGTCTAGCACCTGGAACACAACCAACCTAATTGAAAAGGAGCTGATATGTTGCTCCAGCCAAGAATTGGAAGAGACGTTCACTATTTAAAAAACTACTGAAGTTTTACTACCTACGTCCTGGCAGGACTAGTGAGAACACGAAAGTGTTTATCATCTGATGGTTGAGGTCAGAGACTTTACTATTATACACAGGCTAGGCTAGCCCACCAGACCCAGCGGCGCTTGAAACATGATGCGGGCAGCCACAACGCAAGGCGGTCAGTCATGAACAACCTAATGCTCACTATCCCACTCACAAGAACATCACTATCAGCGATCATTCATTTCACAGATGACTCACGACTCACATTTTGAAGATGTTTTCTCACTGTGTTGATATTCATAAAATTTTAGTATATCAAATAAACCCTCGTTTTATCTTAGAAAAAAAGAGAAAACGAGAGAGCGAGTGATTAAGAGCGCAAAAGACAAAATTTAAACAAGAAGGAACACAATTTTTCTGTTTTCTAATAAAATAAATATTGATGCCTAAACCAAAGCCCAATAACCGCCAGTCCTTTCATCAGTGCGATGATTCTCCAGTTTTCAACCCATCAGTGGGAAGACGTATTACAGTGGCCTCGCCATTTCTCTACAGAGTATTAACCGTGTCCACATAATTAAGCAGCCGAGGTGCATCAAAGGGACACCCGTGTATATCCTCTTGCTCCTCTGCTTGCTGGCTCACCCCTGTGCCTCCGAGAGAGTTCTTGTGTGAGTCTGTGTGCACAGCTGAGCTCTGGGTTGCGGCCAGGCTTAACCTGGTCCTCTAAAGTGCTAATCTACCCGTGCAGCTTCATATTTGACCATCATATATAAATGTGTGTGAGTAATTGTAATGTATATATAACTTTGTCAGGTTTACTGGACCGGTTCAAGTATCTCTTAATATGAAAGAGGTATTAAACACAAGGTTGGACGACTATATATATAGCTGACTTACTGAATTGTATATATAGATATATTTAAACAAGTAGTGTTCACCTCAATTACGTTTGGAACGATTTTGTATGATTTTTGTAGTATTTGATGCGTTTCCGGTATAGAGATTGTGGAGAATGAAATCTGTTAAAAGCATTGTGTGTGTACCCAATATATTTCAGCTGTCGTAATATATTTTTAACACACCTCTATCTTCATGTACTAAATGGATGTTGTGCATCCTGGCTTTAATCTCTCAGGGTGGGGGATGTTAGCGCTCCAGCTGGACACACAACAGAGCAGAGTCCATTCTAGGCTTATGTTAGATATAGTTAGAATTTAGTGCGTTGGCGTTCAAGAAAACATGTGTGTGAAAGGTGTTTATGTGGGTAGGCGAGTGGTTGTGTGTGTGTGTGCGGAGGGGAGTTTGTGTGTCTCTCTCTCACACACCCACCTACATCCACACACACATTTATACATATATACACATATACACAAGCATCATAATGTCTTACAGCCCCCCATAAAACCCCTGCCTGTCTTTTGATGACACGTTGCAATGCACGTTTGAACATTGCAGACTTTTTTTTCCAGCTTTTGTCTAGTTTTTTCCGGATGTGTATCCTGGATTAAAAAAATAAAAGCACTGAAAACCTAGAGAAAATAAAGATGGATTGTGCTTGCGTCGGAGCAGCCAATGGCGATATATATATGTATATATATATATATATGTATATATATATATATATATATATATATATATATATATATATATATATATATATATATATATATATATATATATACATCTTTTCCAACATCTGGTATTGTCTGGCCCGCTCGATCCGAATTTGTTTATAATGTTTTGATCCCTAAATTATAGATTTACGTTTTTGTTTCTGTGAATTTGTAGGTTTTGGTGGGAACTTAGGCCCTGTGGATATTCTGCGGTGCGTCGACTTAATTTCAAAACAGACCGAGATCATATATTAAGAAGTAAAACTGTTGGAAGAATAAATTATAATATTTATTATTTATTTTAGAAAATTTCTAGTTTCCTTATGCAAAATTTTTATGGAAGAAGAGATCGTAACAAAGAGCACATCTACACATAGACACAAGCACATACACCCACAGTCACATACACACACACACACACACACACACACACACACACACACACACACACACACACACACACACACACACACACACACACACACACACACACACACACAAAACGTACAGATACGAATAAATTCACATTGGAACATGTGCACACTCACACATACGTGCTTACACACACCTGTGTGTACTCTTTTGTTTGAGATCTGGTTGAGCATACACACACATACGCACACATTCTTACAAACACACGCACTCACGCACACACACATTCGGAAATGAAGAATGTAAAAAGTAAAACAATTTAACTACACCCTCCTGGTAGTACTCTACTTGAAAACATTCAAAATATAAACTAGAACTAAACTATTCAATATTTAATAAACTATTAAACTTTATTTAGGAAATAGAAGTTTTTCATACGGAATGAGCTTTGAAATATATTGACAAATTCTTCCAACCCCACCCCCAAAAAATCTAATTCTTTTCACAAATCCTCTCACCACTGGAATTCTAAAAAAAAAAAATGGACACACTGACAAGTGAATTTAGGTCTGGTGTTGTGTATCTGTTTAAATATTCGAGCTGTGGCGCCTGACGCGTGGGGATTATGTTGCGACAGTTTCAACATAAAGTAATATAAACATTTCTTAATTGTCTTACCGCTCCAAGTGGCCTGCCAGGTAGCTTCGTCTCAATCGCAGACGAGGAGTCACAATAACGTGGCTGAAATGTGCTCACCAAACCACACACTAGAAAGAGAAGGGACGACGACGTTTCGGTCCGTCTTGGACCATTCTCAAGTCGATTGTGACTTGAGAATCGACTTGAGAATAATCCAGGACGGACCGAAACGTCGTCGTCCCTTCACTTTCTAGTGTGTGGTTTGGTCAACATATTTCGTCTCAATCTCTTGATCACTCTTGCTCAGAAGTCCACACAGTCACTCCTATATATTCCCGTGAAGTGAACAGGAACTGTAGTGTCATGTTAGTGAACTGTTACAGTTAGTGAGAGAACTTAACGATTTCCATGTACTGGCTACATGGCTTCACCCTCTGTAGGGGGATGATATCATATAGGACTGACCTCAACACAGAGTCGTTGCTCATTGCAAAATTGAAGCCTCGGTTAAGTATTTTGAGTTCTTCGACGCTACAATCTACTAAGTACATGTTATCATTACGTTCTGATGAACAAGGTTGGTTAACTGGTCAACCAGGCTGTTTGACGCGGCTGATCGCAGCTATGACATATGAGTCATAACACGGTTGATCAGGTGTACGTTGAAGGTGTTACTCATTTTACAGTTTCAAATATAGTTATGGTAAAACCCAATAAGCTCAGGAACCTGTACACTAGATGATTGACAGTTGAAAGACGGAATCAAATAGCCGAATCTCAGCTCCCGCAAGCATAATTAGGTGAGCAGTTCTAAGGGCCCGAGTTCGATCCCCGGCAGAGGCGTAAACAAATGGGGGTGATGTTTTTTTCACCCTGATGCCACTGTTCGCTTAGCAGTAAATAAGTACCTGGTAGTTAGACAGCTACTACGGGTTGCTTACTTGGGATGTGTGTGTGTGTGTGTGTGTGTGTGTGTTTGTGTGTGTGTGTGTTTAAGTGAATGATGTGAATGATTGAGTATATATTTGAGGGTAAGTGTATATATATTTAAAAGTTTGACTAATTCTCTCTCTGTCTCTCTGTCTCTCTCTCTCTCTCTCTCTCTCTCTCTCTCTCTCTCTCTCTCTCTCTCTCTCTCTCTCTCTCTCTCTCTCTCTCTCTCTCTCTCTCTCTCTCTCTCTCTCTCATGCTCACTCCGGTCCTCATAACCCATCCTGTCTGTGTTTTCCAGTAACTAGCCCAGCCACAAAATTGCAGTGATGTTTTATGCAACAGCAGCCACATCAAAATCAGGAGGCGAAATCGCAACATCGTACCAGCAATATCTACACCATCATCTGCAACCCCCCCCCCCCCCCACCCCCGAAATACGTAAATGTAAATAAATAAAGCAAATATGTAGGTACACAAGACTATGTAGCACAAACTCCATTATGGCACAAACTTTCAAGTAATGTGTAATAACCACCACCATAAATAAGAAAACACAAACGTTACCTCCTCCATCACACCAACACCACCAACAAAACAGAGGAACATTCCCCCACCTTCGCCAACACCAGCTCCACCAACAATACGGTGAACATTCCTCACCTCACTTCCCAAATTCTGGTTTGTTGTGTAACTGAGATAACTATGTATCGCGTCCGATATATTGAATAAACTCGTTTTACAATGTGATGCACTCTAGTAGTTGCTGCCTCAGCAGGAGAGGGGGGAAGATGGGTTAGTTGCTGCCTCAGTAGACGAGGGGAAAGGAGGAAAAGGAGTCATGGTTAAGTTCTAACTTGACTAAAATGGGAAAACTATGAAATTACCCATTAAATAATGCATGAATTTAGCAATGAAATTTAATGGGGTAAATATTAGTGCCTAAATACTGGGTTTTTATTGCTTTATGCATTGCAGTGATGCTGCTGCTCTGTCATCTTCAACACCATGACTGGTATGCAACATGGTTAAGTACTTAACTATCAGTCTATACAAGAGTAACAAGGGAGAATTGAGGTCTTACTCTCCATATCCCGTCTACGAGCTATGATCTGCCTGGTGTATATTTTTCACTTCAGTAACACGTTTTCTTTGCAGTATTTGGCATGTCTTTATCATATCTTTGTCACACATCTGCCGTGGATGATGGTGGCGTTCTGGCGTTCACCAGATTATCTTTACGCCTCGTGTGTAAAGTAGTATGCGTACTAGTATTATGTTGCCATTCTTAGAATTATTTGCATTTCAAGCCTACAGCAATATTCCATTGTCTTATTTTCTGTCAATTTAAAGACACTGTCTTTTATTCACCTTACTTATTCCCTTTTGTATGAAGTGCATTTTGTATGAAGTAAACATATCCTTCCTGTTCCTTCAGTCTTCTAAGCTACGGTTGTGGCATTGAGTTCCCTCGTAGCTTAGTCCTCTTGATTCGCATAGATCTGCAAATTATTAAATAATGTATTGTTTCTCATGAGCTGCTAATTCAGTGTCGTTGTTGTATATTCTATTGATCTATTGATCTCACATATACTATGTAGATTGTATTCAAGACTTTTGTAGTTTATGACGACTTGATAATTTTCTTAGACGGATTGAAGCGTCGTCACTTCCATTATTTTCAGGTGTGCAGGTTGAGTTTTTTAAATCTTATATAAGTTTGAGTTATATATAAACCTATATCATAGGTTTGAGTACCTTGTCTTGAAGGTAACAAGCGAAGATGCCTCAGGGATCGGTGTTGATGAAATAAAGTTCATGTGAAGAGTCGAGAAAGCTGAAAATAGTCTGACACTCCAAATATCTTAGACTAACTGCCAAGGTTATAGATATGGTTAGAAAGGAGGAGGCCAAGAGCTAAATACTCGATCCTGTAGACAGAAATATGTGCATACACGCTCACAACACCACGGCCAAAATATGAATTTTTATATAGCAAGAACTGACTAAAAAAATTATGAGGCGCATATTTCCAACACCAGCCGCTAGAGGGCCAAGGGCATGCTATTTCCAAACTGCCTAATAATGGTTCTATATTATTTATTTTCTCTGGCAAGCATTGGGTCTAAAATATAGGCACGCGAGCAGATAATTCGCCTCTAAAGTGACGTATACAAGGAAGGCTAATACCAGGGTATGAAATGTCTTGTGATTTTTGTATTTATAAAAAACAAAGATTAAAAATAACATTTGAGACATTTTGATAGGGATTTTTATTTTACAGTGCATAAAGAGGGTTTGGTTTGTGGTTCATCAAATAAACGATTATGTTTGAGTGTACATACTGTGATAAATACGTGTACACGACGAAAACATAGTCCAATACACACACACACACACACACACACACACACACACACACACACACACACACACACAATAACGAAGTCATGCGTCAATGCTCAACACTAAGTCATAAAAGTCTTCCTAAGTAATACATATTGTTTGACAGAGAGGTGAGAGCAACCATAAACATCTTGTGAGGACAACAACGACATTTTGAAAGCCTTCAAGACGATGAATAAAGTTGAGCATTTGGACGCAAAACGTTACTAATTAATTTAGATTGGGAAGATTTACGCCAAATATATAGCATAGAATACAGAGAAAAACCTGTGAGAATCAGATACAGGACAACATCTAGTAATTACACTACACTACACTACACATTCTAGTAACTGTTGTTCAGGTGAAGACTACTCAACCAAATGATTATTTTCTAATGTTTTGCTTAGGTGAGTTTACAAGGGAATTTAATCTGACACCTTTCATCAAGCATAGGGCTTTCCCCCGCCACAGCCTGTTAGTTTAAGCCTAGAACACAACCCATTAACCGGTTCAAAATGATGTATTCAATAAACAATAGTGAACAGTTTCGAACAGTTATGCTTCAAAAGAAAAGAGAGGCCGATTGGCACAATCGGCCTCTCTTGCTCATATATCGAACCTGGCCGAACCCATCGAACTTTATATATATTATATAAAATATATATTCTTATTTATTGGACAACAAGAGCATAGCCCTTCTCCTGAATGGGACATCAACAATCCGTCCTACTAATAGAACGTCGCCTTTTGACGTATACTTTACCTAAGGATAAAAATTGTCGTACTAGATAATGGAAGCGGCTTGACAAACTTGTCCCGTTTTCTGTGTTGGTCGTCTGGTAGGTTAGGATAAGGGCATTTTAATACGACAGTTTTTTGACGTTAGGAAATCTTAGACGAATGGGCTGACATCAATTGTCAGATTCTCCTCATTAACGGGCCATTACAGGACTGGCTTGTTTGGGATAATTCTTAGTTTTCGTTGTTTATGTCAACAACGCCAGATTTAACAACCGCTTGTGGTTGTGTGTGTGTGTGTGAGTGTGTGTGTGTGTGTGTGTGTGTGTGTGTGTGTGTGTGTGTGTGTGTGTGTGTGTGTGTGTGTGTGTGTGTTTGTGTTTGCAAGACCTAGCCTCCACGACCCATAATTCACCTGGCTGAGAGCGAGTAATTAACAGTAATGAATGACCTCACTTCACCCACCGCAAATTACCGCATTTAGACCTCCTACTCGGCAACTCAGCCTGTTATAGCCTATATTCCAGGAATTTACGATCGTGGCCTCTGCAGATCGCCAGACCTGAGAATTTAACCGTCTCAAAAAGTGATTTATTGCCACGTGATTGAAAATAATTTATATCGTAAATATCGTTGGAATTTATCGCTAAGTGTTATTTTAGATTATCTCTAGAATTTTGTTGAGTAATGATACTGTTATTTCTGGGTACTGCAGGTGGATTATTGCTGATAAGAATTTTCTCTAAAACTCCCTCACAGTCCAGTCACTAAAGGGGTTTATCTCATAAAACAGCATTCAACTTTATATCTAAATAAAGTCAACACTCTTAAGCTCTAGATTTTAATTTAGCCCAAAATTATGCCTCAATTTCAATTAAATCTAAACATTCAAGGTTCTTGGCTCTTAATAAAACCAGCGTTCAAAGGTACTTTTAGGGGGAAAATCTTAAACAATATATTTACCTACATCTAAAGTGATTACGAATAAATCTCATGTTACATTGTACAAGCTAAGTTACAAATATTCCCGTCACTTTAAAGCTTATCCCCACATTTATTTTATGGACATCTGTTTGCGACTAATGTTAAGTTCCTTTTATAATAAGTGGAGAGTGACAAATTGAAGCCATCAAAGGGCAAGAGATTAAAGGTATTTCTGTAGAAATCCCAGACACAACGTGTCAGATGAGGAATAAATGAACACTGAAGGCATTAGGTAAGGTATTCAATTCACCTGGTTTCTAGGAGACGCGAGACTCGTATCTTCGAGTAAGGAAAATAGTTTAACTCAAGTGTTAAACAACGGCCGTCCCACGTACAGGTGCAGGGAGAGGGACGTTTAGAAAATATGCTGACCGAACCACAAGTCAGAAGAGGGAGAAATGTAGACGTTTCGGTCCGTCTCGGACCTTTATCAAGTCGTGTGTGACTTGATAATGGTCTAGGACGGACCGAAACGTCGTCGTTTCCCACGTGTTCTGAAGTGTAGTTTGGTCATCTTATCTTCAGCCACGTCATCGGGACTCATCGTCTGCACTGTGAGGAAAGGTGTAATTTCTCTCTGTCTCTCTTTTTACTCAGCTGGCACATGATTAACTATGTGGTATAGAAGTCGGTCGAAAGCTTACCCTTTCCCATAACAAATGGTAAGCCTTACCTTACAAGTTTCTCCCTGGAACACAACCTCTCAATCGGCTTTACTTCTGGGTCCCCAATTACTGCTGGGGTGAACAGAAGTGAATAGTTGTTGATTGGTTCCCAGTCAATCCTCCCTAGGATTTTGTCACGTTGGGAGGGAATGTGCTATATTGAATGTGAATCATATGTGCTATATTGTGCCTATGTGTGTGTGTGTGTGTGTGTGTGTGTGTGTGTGTGTGTGTGTGTGTGTGTGTGTGTGTGTGTGTGTGTGTGTGTGTGTGTGTGTGTGAATAAATGTTTAACAACTGGGCCAACTACACAGAATGGAAACCTCAAATAACTGTCTAACTGCCTTGGCGCTAAAACACTGATAGTTCCCTTCCCTTTCCCGCAAGGTATATTTATTGATAAATAAATAAATAAATATGTTTATTCAGGTAAGGTACATACATACAAGTGATGTTACATTAATGGATTGATATATAGATAGAGCTAGTACATACAATGCCTAAAGCCACTATTACGCAATGCGTTTCGGGCAAGAATTCGGGCAAGAATGATAGGTTAAAAGATGTATGAGATGAAAGGAAACGTTGGTAATTTGTTTTGGGTTTTCTCTCTCTCTCTCTCTCTCTCTCTCTCTCTCTCTCTCTCTCTCTCTCTCTCTCTCTCTCTCTCTCTCTCTCTCTCTCTCTCTCTCTCTCTCTCTCTCTCTCTCTCTTTTTCTTATATCTCACATAGACGGAAACATATCCTATACGTTTTCTGGAAGAGACGGTCAGACGATCAAGAAATATACTCTCCTTCCTTCATTGTTGTCCCCTGGAGATGGAATGTCGCAATATACTCCGTAATGTATATATTTACATGCATATGCACATTATCTGCATTTTTACCTGTGCATGTAAGTATATATGTATGAATCTATGTATACGTGTATATATGGATGATTTTTTATATGAATGTTTTTTGTATCAGTCATTATAAGGTCTGACCTCAGGCCGACTACCGCCAAGAATCGCCCTCCAAAACCTTATTCCAATTCCAGGTCTCTCATTTTCTTAATTATGTTAACCCTGCCTACTGCCAGGGTTATTAATACCGCAAATATATACTCCTGTTTCACCTTCAAGAATACTTTAATTCTAAATACTAAAACAAAACTCTGTGAATATATTGAGGAATAAAATCCTGTTAATAGACATAATAACCCTTACGATTGTATTCATTCTTCCAGATAATTTGCATGTAAAAATTTATTTAAGCTAAATTTTGGATTTATGAATAGATCTGCTGAGAGAGGAACCAGGTGGTGAATATTGCTAATGTATATTCTCTCTCTCTCTCTCTCTCTCTCTCTCTCTCTCTCTCTCTCTCTCTCTCTCTCTCTCTCTCTCTCTCTCTCTCTCTCTCTCTCTCTCTCTCTCTCTCTCTCTCTCTTCACTCTCTTCTCCTCTATCTTTTCTCTCTCTGTCTCAGTTCTCAATACCCTTGTCCCTGGTGGAGGTGACTTTAAACATGGCTACTGAGGTGGGAAACAATTACAGGTAAAGATGGATAGAGTTTGGGAGTCTGTGAACAATTGTGTATTTGACTGTTTAAATTTGTGAGCATGTTTATGTGTTTGTCAGTCTGTGTGTGTTTGTCTGGAAGACAATATATATATTGTGATATGACAGGTGAGGAGCAGGTAAGAGGAAGTAAGAATAAGGTAAATATAAGAATAAGGGAAAAGAAATGGGTGAATGAAAGAATAAGAGGAAGGTAAGGATAGGATATTTAGTCGTAGTTCCTCTCTTCTGTATCACGACTTGTTAATGGTGCATAACGGACGGAAACGTTGTAATTTCCTTGCTTCTTGATGTGGGGTTTGGTCATTATATCTATGTCTGCCTGTCTATCTACCTCCGTGTCTATCTACCTGCATGTCTATCTATCGGCATATCTGTCTACCGGCATATCTATCTACCTGCATGTCTATCTACTTGCATGTCTATCTACCTGCATTTCTATCTACTTGTATGTATATCTGCCTGCATGTCTATCTACCTGCATGTCTACTTGCATGTCTATCCGCCTTCCTGTCCATCTACTTGCCTGTCTATTTACCTGCATGGACTGTCTGCTGCTGATAAGTGTGTTTTTCTACTGTATTTTCACAAACTTTCACAACAATCTTTTAAATGTCTTCCTTAGGAAGCTAGTTAATACTCGCCTCGTGAGAGGTCAAAGGTCAAGAGAGGTCAGCGGTCTGATAATGAAGTTAAAGCGTGACTGGGAATGTCTACTTTTATACAATTTAAAAATGTTGTATATTGCATTTTTTTAACTCTTAAAAAATGATTATATTGTAGCAAAATTGGTATCAATAACTTAATATATCGGTAGTAATTATATATTTTTAAATGTTAAGTTTATCTCCTATTTCTGGATATAGAATATATATTTTTAATGGTTAAGTTTATCTCCTATTTTTGTATACAGAATAATTCGCAAGTGTATACTATATTTCTTGAGAAATCTCCCTCAATATGTTTGCAAGATAAGATAGGAGAAACATTGACTGTGCAAGTTAGACATGGGTTAAGAAATCTTGAAAATATTGTTTCCTCTACACACATACTCCATCTTTCCTCTCCCTCCTCCGTTTTCCCTCTTTCCTCGCCCCCTTCCCTCTCCCCTCCAACTGAGTTCGAGGTTCCGATGTTGGGGGTGTGTCTCTGGGACCCTCTCTTATTGTGGGTGCTTGTTGCCAGGTCGGTTGAGCTCCTGTCTTCAACATCGTGTTTCCAATTATTATCAATTAATGGTTTTTCTTTTTTCAGAATATTCGTATATCTTCGTTATTCCATCTCGTCTATGCTCCGAGGAATTCGTTCCCTTCATTTATCTCCCCCTCATTCAATTCCTGGTTTCAATTGTTCGGTATATGAATCTTTATCCTTCCTTGCGTTTCTTATCTCTTTCTTCAGTTTGCATCCAGCATCTCATCTGAATATCCATCTCTCCTCACCTTTCATCTCTCCTCACCTCTCTCGTCTAATGTTTCGACGTTTTTTGTCGAAATTATTATCTTCATCAGATTTTCTCTCTTGTCTTTACTCTCTCGTCTGTCTCCTCACTCCTCTCTCTTCCCTCCTCTCTCCTTTCATCTCTTCTCTCCTCTCATCTCTCTCTCTCTCTTTCTTCTCATCTCACCTCTCTCCCTTCTCTCTTCTTTCATCTCTCTTTCTACTAAATCTTTCCATACTCCACCCATTCATTTCCTTTATTCTCATAAATTTAAGCCTGTCCACTGAAGGGAGAAAATCAAGGCATGATAACGATTAACGATATCTTTATTGCGGTGAGGATTCTGGCGAGAGGCCGAGGAGAGGATTGAAAGGTGAGAGAGAGAGGGAGAATGAAGAGGATAGGGAAGGGAAGAGGCAAGAAGTGGTAAGGGATAGAAAAGAAGGGGGAGATGAGAGACGTATGGTGTAAAGGGACTTGAATAATGCAGATGGACGTGAGTTAGTAACTATTGGAGGTGTTAAAGTTAGAACAGGTTAAGTTAAGGTTAAGATCGTATTTTTTTGTTGTTGTTGTGGTTTCTTTAGGTTAGTTTTTAGAGGTTATTTTAACAGTTTAGTTAGGTTAAGTGGTTGTGATAATTGTATATAGCAGATGTAGTGGTAATGGCATTTATGACTGGGGGTGTTGAGTGTGGTAGCAGGAATATTGGTGGCGATAGTGGTAGGTGTGAGGATTGTTCCAGTGCTGGTAGAGGTGTGGTAGTGGAAGAAGGAAGGCACAAAACAAAATGTAGCATAAAAAAGATTAAATAACAAATGGAGAAAAGGGAAAATAATGACAAACGACAGATGAAAACAAGAGGAGTCAAGTAAGGCAACAACATGAAAACCACCGCGAGGGAAAGCGGTAAGACAAGGAAAACTCTGACAAGGAAAAATCTGAAAGCATTCAAAGCACTGAAGATGATGAGAGAGAGACAACGTGATAAAGTAATGGAGGTCGTAGAAGAGAGAGTGACTGAGTGCAGGAAAGAGGGAATTAGGTGTAGAGAATAGGGCCGTATAGAGATAGAGGCAGGGTGAGAGTGAAGAAGGAAAAATGAGAGCAGAGCGATTTGGGATGAAAATGAGAAACGAGTAAGTCAAAGAAAGAGCAAAGGAGTTGTCAGGAAATTACTCACAGAAGGAAATAAAGCGCGAGAGAGAGGGAGGGAGAGAGAGAGAGAGAGAGAGAGAGAGAGAGAGAGAGAGAAGCAATACCAGCAGAATAAATGCTTGTTGACGTGCGGAATGTAAATGGCGAATAAGAAAAAATAAAATCTTAAAAATGGGAAAAAGAAAATGAAAACAGAAATAATTAAAAAAAAAACAGGCTGATACTCTCCGGTACACTCTGTGTACTGGAAAGTACCTCGAATATGCACTCTGTGTCCGGAAAGTACCTCTAATATGCACTCTGTGTACTGGAAAGTACTCTTGGCACGCGATTACCATATGTCGCCTTATCAATACTTTTATACCTAATGTTTTGTTATACCTACGCATATATTTTCTTTATGGATACTTTCTTTAAACTTCTAAGCAAACATTTTACTAAGCGCGATTGTTTAGAAACCGGAAGGCGTTTAGTTGACTTCCTCGCTGCTTTCTTCGCTTGTTCAGCAACTGCTTTAATTATACGACCTGCTTTGTCGTTCCAGTTCCCATGACACTGATGTTGTGAAAGCGTGTAAGAACTACTTCCATTCAACTGCTAGTCCAGTTCCTCCATTCAACTGTTATTCCAGTTGTTCCGTTCAATTGCTAGTCCAGTTCTTCTATTCAATTGTTATTCCAACTGTTCTATTCAACTGCTATCTCAGCTGCTGCTGTATTATCTGTTCTGTTAACTTGGTTGCCGACTCTGCAATTTCTGCTGTTATCGACTATGCTGTTCGGCTCTCCTTCCTGTTCTCATTAACTGCTCCTCTACTCGATTCACTGACTCTGCTTTTCCAGCTGTTGTTATCTACTCTGCTGATCGGTTCCCCTGACTCTGCTTTCTCTGGCCCTTCACCCGGGAGTGAAATTGACAGTATCGCTCGCGCTTAATCTGTGTGGCTATGAATTCGTGAATATTTTCCTCGACTGGAGTTCTTTTTTCCCCCTTCGGGCGCGGAGGGGGACTGGGAAAGGCCGCGCCAAAACATCCACGCTTGTAAAGTGGCGAGTACGAGAGTGAAAGAGGGATTTTGGTTCGGGTTTTTTAAGAGGTTTTCGTCTGTGTTAGCGATGTTGTTGAGCAAAATTGAGGAAAATGTTTTATATTTTTTTTGGGGGGAAACTTCATGAAAAAACGGAATGGGTATTATATTTTATGCTAATTGCTGTGTTCATGCAGAGTCGCAGGTGACGTCGTTGTTGCAACAGTTGTCAATAGATCCATCACCACCATCACCACTACTACCACTACCACCACTACTACCACCACCACCACTACTGCAGTGACCTCTGCTACTCGGTGCTCCAAAATTAACTCATATATAACGCACAAGCTCATGGTACTCCCGTAACCTATTTCACACGGACATTCTGAGAGGCTCCAGCAAATATTGGAAGATAGGAACTATTAAATCCAAAGTGAGCGGTTAAGTTTGTTGTTTGATTTGATAATGACCTGGTTGGTTCTGGGATTGGTTTGATGGTTGGATGGGTGGGTGTACTGACGTGATGGTTGGTTTACACACACACACACACACACACACACACACACACACACACACACACACACAAGGGCTTGCCCCTCGAGGTCGAGGCCGAGTAGACAGTGCTCGGGGTCGTAGTCCTAAGGGCTTGGGCTCGATACCCGACCGAGGCAGGAACAAATGGGCCAAGTTGCTTTCACCCTGATGCACCTGTTCACCTAGCAGTAAATAGGTACCTGGGAGTACATGCTACGGGCTGCTTCCAGGGAATGTGTGTGTGTGTACTCATCTAGTTGTACTCACCTAGTTGTGCTTGTGGGGGTTAAGCTTTGGCTCTTTGGTCCCGCTTCTCAACCGTCAATCTACTGGCGTACAGATTCTTGAGCTTCTCGAGCTCTATCGTCTCTACATTTGAAACTCTGTGTGTGTGCCCTTGTGTTAGAAATATATGTAGTGATATAATAGAAGAAAAATAGATTAGTTAGAAAGGTCCGAGAGCTAATAGCTCGATTCTGCAGACACAAGTAGAAAATAAAAATAGTAAAGACACAATGCCACACCAGGCACTCCACTTAGTGGCACGATGAGGAGAGTGTTGGGATCGCAGTGACGGGCATTATTTTACTGAATAATTGATGAGGCAGCCCTGACAAGGCTGAGCAGCCCAGAGGGGTAAAAACTTATAAACATTAACAGTGTTTCAGGCGTTCTATCAGGCCCTGAAGATAACACGTACCACTATATCATCCCAACACGTGCATTAGAAAACAAATCTTATTTGGTTAGTTATTTATTCCCTAAATGTTATATAAATTAAAATGTTTGTCTGCCCGATGGTGGAGGTCAGACGTTCTGGACTACCCTCACCAAGCTTTGTACCCTGATTCCTGTGAGGTGCGTGCCCAACATGGTCGAGTTGGGATAGGTTTAGGTGTAAATGAAAGGGGAGTTAATGGGAACCCCCATAACGATTCCTTGAATATTAAACTAAATGGATTCGCGAATATATTTTTCTTTCTCTTTTTTTCTGTGTATAGTATAAAATATTATACACTCATGGCTGGAAAATTATGCAACAAAATATAACTCTCATACTTTGAAATCAGGTAAAATACACAAGCGGAGGTGGAGGAGTGGCTGGCTGGTGGATTGCCCAAACGCTCCCAGTGCAGCCTCCCAGTTGTTGTGGGAGGGGTTGGCGCTTCCAGGTTAGGGATAAGGGCTAGGGATATGTGTTAGGGATAGGGGCTAGGGTGAGTGAGGTATGCTTCCGGACACCCGACCCACTATCCACCAACCGACCGTGGGTCTGCGTTAATCGTCTGAATACACACACACACACACACATATACACACACACACACACACACACACACACACACACACACATACACACACACACACACACACACGCACACAAACACACGGAGTACTCAGTTCTCACAACCAGTCGTGGTACTCGGCTCTCACTGTCAGTCGTGGTTCTCAGTTCATATAATTGGATGGGGCTAAAAATGTGTACTGGGAATTATACTTCGTTCCATGCGTGCGTTTTTCTTGACATAACTAGTCACCATTCAAATTTGTCGGAATTAGGGAGTTGTGATATAATTTTGTCTACTATAAAATAAGATTCCTTGAATACATTAGTGTATTCATTCTGAATATGTATATGCAGACAAAAATAAATTTAGGTTTATATGTTCTCACTGTATAATAGTTGTAAATTGGTTCAAACAGAATTTTGTAAAAATATTTCACATTCTGCTTGAAGCGTAAAATACGTACCTGAATCAGAGATTATTCCTACCAAAAGATCAGAGAAAGTCGTGGCGATGGGGAATTTGCAGGCCAAGAACGTATAAGTACGATGCTCTGTTGTCCGTCCATTCACGATTGCTTAATACGAAACGTCTATTTTCGACTGATGGATTT
>NC_091170.1:28703564-28751064 GCF_040958095.1 Procambarus clarkii
ACACCTGTTGAGACTCAAACCGCCAAACTACCTGTTGATCGCTGCCGGCTCCTCGCTGATTGGTCGCCGGTCTGGCTGCAACTGCACTCGCCCCCCCCATACTACTTGATGTCTGGGGTCGCCACGACCTCAGATCTCAGAATATTCAGTGCTTCCACGGTTACCACTCCTCCCGGCTAGACGTTAGCGTGTACTGAGAGAGGTGGTAGCTTAAAGCCAATATTCCAGCACCTTACCTTTATTTTTGTATTGCACTTCTTGTTATTTTGTCTTAACGTAACTTTTCATTGTGTCATTTAATTATTCTTATTATTTTGATTGATTGATTTTATTATAAGAATTTGTTTGTGCATTTTTTCATGTTTTGATTTATTTAACGTAATTAAAATTTCATTGTTAAAGTTTACTTGTGTTTTGTGTGTCTTCTCCTTACCTTACCACAGACGAAGTTCCAGTTTTTTCTATTTTTTTTTATAACTATGTGACGAGGCCATACCCCTAGCCTTAAACAGCCGAACACCAACGCGTTACCGTCACAATATATATATATATATATATATATATATATATATATATATATATATATATATATATATATATATATATATATATATTATTCCAAAGTTGTTCATTATCATTCAGTGTCTGCCTTGAAGCAACGTTGGCATGTATCGAGAATCTGTCACTTTCAGCCAATAATACAATTTCAACAACATCTGCTCGTTTTGGATGTGCTCAGAGAATAAATTATTTTCACTCAGTTAATGATTAAGACATATATAATCTTCTTTGCTACATTACTCCGTTATTTTGTTAATGCTGTAATGCTACAATATACTTTATACTTCAGTTCACATCCGTTCTCTCTTGACGTCAACATGGGACCTCAGTGCAAGATCATGCATTATCTTCCAGTCAATACAGCACCTACAGCCTCCACCGCTCTCTGTGAGCCTCCTTGTGTCCCAGAGGATCATTGAGTAATCCATGTAAAATCTCTGACGGTCTGAAGACCCATTCACTGAATTAGAGGGACGAGCGGGACCCGAGCCTGAAGGAGAGTGATGGATCTGGACGTACTCCAAGGACATGTGTTTATCCCCTTGGAGAGCTTTTATTTACATTGAGGCGAGCCAGACCTCACTCAAGGCGGAATCCTGGACGAAACAGAGTGACATGTGTTTCTCGAGCGATTATGGCAACGGCTAGCAAGGATTGCCGGGCATTACGGCCATTAATCCTCGTTCCAAAACAGTTCCTACTGACGCGGGTTCTCATTTGCCCTGTTATAATTTCAGTGAATGATTCCTGTTAAAGAATATGCCTGTTTACGATTTCTCTCAGGGTTCCCTTGCCGGAAGATCCATGTCAGAAATTGCTCCTATAGGATCCCGTAGTTTCGACAATTCAAAGCAGCAGGGACTACCGCCTGGGCTTTTGAGACTTAGTTAATAAGCTCATGTCACTGGATTACATTCCTAGTTAAAGAACACTGAAAAAAAAAATTATTCTTGCTTAGACTTGGGAATTCCGTGAAAGTCTATGGATCAGTCATTTATAACTTGGAGTCTATATTTCCTTTCCTGGCACTGCAAAGAACCTCCAGTCTTCCCTGATAAAATTCAGATGTTTTTAAAGGCGGAAATGTTTTTCCTCGGAGATATTTTTCTTCAGAGCTTCATGGAATAATGTCAATGTCTGGAAAAACAATCAATTGTGAATCAGTGGTGACACTGCCCCACAATGTTCTAGGTGCATATCCCTGCCTGGGAGGATTGACTAGACGACAATCCTTAACAGTACGATTCTGTTTACCAAGCAGTGATTGGGTACGTTATTGTTAAATGATTGGCGGGTCATATTCCTTGGAAACTAGTAGGTAAGGCTTACCATAAGCTATACCAAGAGAAAGCTACGGTCTCGCTTCATGCAGGTCGGCGTTCAATCCCCAACCGTCCAAGTGGTTCGGTACTATACCTTCCCCGTCCCATCCCAAATCCTTATCCTGATCCATTCCAAGTGATATACAGTCGTAATGGCTTGGTGCTTACCCCTGATAGTTACCTTCTCAGCTTGCTAACAGGAGTCAGCAGGCGTCTGTTCCAGTACCCACCAGTGTAAAAAAAAAAATTATTTGTGGGTTGTTTACAATTAATTTATAATTTCCAAGAGTTTTCAAAAGTTGACTAAAATTATTGCAACATTCCAAGATATTACCTTACACTCAGGTCACACTAACAGTGTTTTCAAGTACATATAAAACCCATATATTCTTCCAAACCCAACTAAAGCTAGTTATGCTTATAGGACCATGACCTTGTCATTAATTTGACAGAACATTTATAAATATCAGTTGGCTTATATATTAGTGGGTTCAAGGCAAAGGGAAATTAAACTTTCAACTCACTACTCGTGAAAACACTAGGGTGCTGCTATTACAGATACTCCTGTATTGTAGCTACAGGGTCAATCATGCTGAGTTGTTGTTGTCATAAAAGTCAAAATGCTTTTCCCTTCTCTCAAGTTTTAGGTGTTTGATGGAGTTCCCAAACTTTGCGAGACAGAGTGCCAGAGAAAAAGAGAGAGAGAGAGAGAGAGAGAGAGAGAGAGAGAGAGAGAGAGAGAGAGAGAGAGAGAGAGAGAGAGAGAAGAGAAGAGAAGAGCGGGCAAATTTTATGTGAACAGTAGATATGTTAATTCTATTAACATTAGGATTAAAATTCTATTAACATTAGGAAAACAGAAAAAAAACAGGTTGAATGAAGAGCTCAGATGATAGTCCGGCCAAAATATTTTAGAAAACCAGAGGCAAATTAGAAATATTATATAGAAAAAATCTATATATATGAAACAATGTCAATTGAAAACCTGATCTGAATTCTGTATACAACTATTCATAATATTTTGAAATGATTATGGACTGAATTAGTGAGAGATGCGCCCTTGTAAACAATATTTGTTCTGCTCGTGTGAGACCTTCAAGAGAGAATGTTTGAATATATTCCCATTAATGAGGTTGCATGGATCAAATATTTGCACTGATTTTAAAGAGCACGCAAGAAAGATTATACGAAAGATTATATATATTGACATGATGAAAATATATGATTAATTAAATTAAAAGGTGTCTCTGGAGATTAATGTGCATATGTCGAGGTCGTATAATGGCATTAAATGCTGTGTGTGGAGCTTATTATATGCAGGGAGAAAAACGCGAGGAAAAGTTAGTTGTATACTTATATTTATGATAATAAGACCAGCTAAGAATACTAGAAAAAAAGTGTGAAATTAGTATATGATATGTATATTAATAATTTCAAATGAATGTATACAGATTATGAATATCTTATATCCTGAACTTTTGATGTACGTTGATTCGTTTATCAAATGTTTATTTGTTGTTACGTTTTGCGGAGTACATTGATACGATTTAATATGGAAATTTGAACGAGGTGGTGGACAGAATATTAAATCAGAGCGCGAAATATAGGATAACTATGATATCTATTAACTGGTCAAACAGTTTAAATGTCTAGACGATGAACAAATCCACAAGGGCCGTGACGAGGATTCGAACCTGCATCCGGGAGCATCCCAGACACTGCCTTAATCGACTGAGCTTCGAAAGGGCAAAAAGACTCTTTTACCCTGTCGTAGCTCAGTCGATTAGGGCAGTGTCTGGGATGCTCCCGGACGCAGGTTCGAATCCTCGTCACGGCCCTTGTGGATTTGTTGATTTGATGCATCACGTTAGTGTGATCTCTGTGTGTCTAGACGGTATTTCGATAGAAGACGAATTTGTGGCAGAAAAGGGCAGGATGAGGATAGAGTGGATAAGGGCAGGAAAGGAAGGAAAGAAGCTCCTGCAACACAAATCTTGGTTAAAAAGTTTGAGAAAGAAACAGCGAGCAGAGAGAGATGCATATGATTGTAAAGCTTGCAGCAATGGTACTTCCTACCCCCCTATAATACATCCTTATATAATGGTACTATATACCCGTATATATACGAATATCTCTCCGCTGGTGTGACATAAAGCAATGGTAGTGCCTATACCCATCTGTACGATTGTGAGACAATAACGCTAGTGAGCACCAGGGTCCATGCTGGTGATTGTGAGGTCTCACAATCAACAGCAGCACAAGCACCAGGATCTATATTGTTAGCACCCCTGGTTTCTTTTCTATCCTGGTTTCAATCCTTTTCCATCCTCGTTTCTTTTCTATCTTGCTAGCACCCCTGGTGCTAGCAGGATAGAAAAGAAACCAATTAACACAATAATGGACAGGTGTGGAGTCAAATATGAATAAGATTGGGTAATACACAGAAATCATAATAGCGTGATACATCAAATGAAAAACGTAGGTTCGAACCCTAATCACTGCCAATGTGGATTTGTTCATAAGATTGGGTAATGTTTATCGAGATGATGATCTCACTGTCAACGAATAGATGACAACAGAGAATATTCTCGTAAAGCTCAAGATAGGAGGATGAGATAAAGAGCAAGTAAGAAAAACAGACATAACAAGTGTGTGATAAAGTGGGGATAATGTGCTGTTAGTGCGCGAGATATGAGAGGGAAGACAGCCTTAGAATTACTTTTTTAAGTGTTTGATATACTTTTCAAGTGTTAGATCTAGGGAAGCATTTAACAACTGGCTGTGTAACGCGGTAGGATGCTGCTGCTGCGGCTGCTGCTGCTGCTGCTGCTGTGGATGTTCTGCTTTAGGGTGAGAGTGCTGGTTATTTCTGGTGCTGCAGTATGAAGCCTGAAAGGTAGTGTGACGGTGATTGCTGTATTTAATGCTGTTGTAAGTGTTGTGGAAGCCAATGTGACTTATTTCTTGGTGCTGCAGTATGTAACGTGGAAGACAGTGTGACTGATTTACCTGGGGATGCAGTATTTAGTGTGCAACTACTGGGTGTGTGTTTTAGAGAATCATAACTTTTCTATTTTGCTTCCAAATGTCTATCCTAGTAACGCCTCTCCATCACATTAAAGTGGAAAACCAGGAAATATTGATGAATATTATTTTTATTTTTATAATATATATCATGATTTGTATTATTATTATTAGTAGTAGTAGTAATAAACAATGGTAATGTCTTCTCACAAACATAATAACTTAGAATAAAAACCCATTCTTATGGATTTGTGTATTTTATGTCAATATTTACACCAAGTCTTTCGCACTCTCCTGAGTGCTTTGTTAAGGTCTGAGTGTGGGGATAGAATGAGACTTATATCTCATTGGCTAATACCAATTAGTCGTTGAGATGTAGGTCTCGTCTTAACTACATACTCAGACCTTGACAAAGCACTCAGGAGAGTATGGGAAAGACATGGTGTAAATATTGGCATTAAATACTCCATTTCATAGGTGTAGGTTTCTATTCTATATTATGCAGTAGTAACAGTAACACTGGTAGTAGTAGTAGTAGTAGTAGTAGTAGTAGTAGTAGTAGTAGTAGTAGTAGTAGTAGTAGTAGCATTAGTATCATTGGTTTTAATAATATTAACGTTGTTGCTTTTACTTTATTATATTTTTAATAATACAAGAAGGTTTCCTTTATCCTGTAAATCCTGGAAGACTTATAAAATGTTAAGACCATCTCTGGAATTACTCCACGTAACTCTCGGGTAATTTCTCCTGTAATTTTAAAGGCTTTTTCCAATTCCTTGCACCGAGGGAGTCCCTTCCGTTTTCAGACTTTCAAGCAAACCACATTTCAGGACCTGCTGATGCTGGTCCTTCAGTGGAACTATTGTTGCTGTAGGTTGACTTTAGTTGCTGGCTCTTGCTACTTTGTTGACCAGGAGAGAAACGGAGAAAAGTCAGGATGTTTAGGCAAACGTATTTAAGAGGATTCTAAGGGATATCAAGAGTTAATGACAGAGTTTATGAGAGAAGGGCAAGAAATTTCTGAGAGGGTTTTAAGGTATTTTGGAAAGGTAGACACGTAGAAGTCAAAAGGCTGTGCTTAACGTGAAGGGGAAAAAAGTTACGCCCAGTACAAGGTTCACAGCTCGTGAACCTGCACTGTGGTTCTCCAGGTTGACCTACGGTGCACTGTGACATTCCAGGATGATGAAACGTATATTAAATCATTACAGAATGACCTGCCGTGAAACATATTAGGATAACATATCTCAAGACCCATCCAGTAGGCTTCCAATCGCCAGTCCAAAAAAAATGAGCTTTGTGAGAGCTTCAAAGTCTCCCTGATCACATTTTTGTCGCCTTCCATGGCCCTTGAGTGATCTCTGGACGCCAAAGGGACGGTCGAAAATCCTAGTTTCTTTCTGAAGGCAAGTGGAACTTTCCGAGTGAGAGTTTAGGGTACTTGAAGAGAGGAAGAGGGGAGAGGGTAGAGCTGAGGAGATGAGGGAAGGAAGGGGAAAGGAGAAGCTTCAGAGGGGAGGCTAAGAGATGAGAGGGGAGAGAAGTGGGAAGGAAAGATGAAGTGAAAACTGACAAGAGACACGAGGGGAAGAGAGAGAAGGAGGAGGTGACAGATATGTCGTAGTGTACAATGATATTTGCGGATCAGATGAGCTGAGGTGAGAGACTTCATAGGAGAGACCAAGTAGGAAATGAGAGGAAGGAGAGTGATGAGTGTAGGAAGGGGAGAGTAGGTAGAGGAGGGTATCTCCTCCACACACTTGAAAGACAGCTCTCAATGACTCCCAAGTGTCTCCTGCAACACACTTCTCCCACTCCAGCCACTGTCTGAACCCCTACGTCCTACTGCGCTCTCTCTCTCTCTCTCTCTCTCTCCCTCTCTCTCTCTCTCTCTCTCTCTCTCTCTCTCTCTCTCTCTCTCTCTCTCTCTCTCTCTCTCACTCTCTCTCTCTCTCTCTCTCTCTCTCTCTCTCTCTCTCTCTCTCTCTCTCTCTCTCTCTCTCTCTCTCTCTCTCTCTCTCTCTCTCTCTCTCTCTCTCTCTCTCTCTCTCTCTCTCTCTCTCTCTCTCTCTCTCTCTCTCTCTCTCTCTCTCTCTCTCTCTCTCTCTCTCTCTCTCTCTCGCTCGCTTTCTCTCTTTAGCTCTCCTTCCCTCGGTCGCTGGCAGTCATTATATCCCTAAATCAGGCATATGACAGCGCGTGACACTAAGTCACAAAACACTAATAGAAACAGCTTTTAAATCACTTCCCCCCCCCCCTCCCCCCTCCAAAAAAGTCTCTCCCATATCTATAACATCTTATAATTGTATTAAATACAGTAAAAAACAAGTAAAAACACAAAATTCAATAATATTGTGTACAAAACATCGTGAAGCTGAAATTCAACTTTTCCAGCAACACAATATTACGTTCTATTGATGAAGAAGATTGAAACAAAATTCTGATATTTTTACAGTATAAAAATGGACAATCATTGAACAAAAATCCCCCCTCTAACAAGGTAAGAAAATACAATATAAAAAGAAAACACAAAGAGAAAATATCACTAAGCATTAATACAATTGTGGAAGACACAATGCAGGCTTACTGCACAATACTGCGTCTGGAGCCTTATCTTCGCTACACATTATTGTCAACTGGTAATACCATCGTTCGTAACATTGCACGAGATCCCCCAATATTTTTTTATGGAAGCTGTATATGACTTAATGCACGAGGAAGATTTTAGGAAAAGATTTAGTAGTACTTTTGTTATAAATTGTGAAGATAGACTACATATCCATCATATTTATCCTGATAACCAGAAATTTTTATCAGAGTCCTCAGCGAATGACAGATAATATTAATGTAAATAATTATGTAAATAAACGTATAGTGGGTACCATCTCTGGTGCAACTGAGGGGGGACCCATTCCCTCGGAGAAGATAATAAAAGATACTCAGAGAAGACCTTGCTGATTCTTCATGAACTTTATTATTTTCTTCGTCTACAATTTCTAGTTTTTTATTCTTTTATATATGATGAGTTACATTGTGTTACAGTTTACAGGATACACACACACACACGTATGACAATCACTGTTCAAACGCATCATCCGTTTCTGTAGAGATATAGCTGGCGTTTCCTCTTTGGATCGCGACACTGAGGTGCTGGAATAGGAAACTGGCCGCTCTTGCGCCTCTGGTTTGCCTAATGAGTTCTCTCCCACCATTTTTGAGAACACACACGCACATTTCTCTCACATGGGCACGTGTGTTCTCAGGGCTTATTGGGTCGAATCTGTAACAGTGACATAAGCCCTTGTGCTTAGTAGTTCTCTGGGTCTCCTTATCTATCCCTTCTCTTCCACTCTCTTCCTCTGTCACCTCTCCTCCTCTATTCCCCTATTATACACTCTCCTCCCTCTCTTACTTTTTATTTTACACTCTCCTCTATCTCTTCCCTTATTGCACACTCCTAGGTTCCCTCTCCCACCCTTTTAACCTTTCTATCCCCCTTTGTCCTCACTCATTCCCCTCTCACGCAACTTCCACCCTCCCTCACTCATCCTCTCTCTCCCCTTTCCTCACATCTTGTTCCTTATTCTCCGCCTCACCCCCCCCCCTCCCCTTTTTCTTTATCGCTTTCAGAAAATTTAATATGAAAAGATGAAAACTGCTAAAAAAAAACTCTGCACAAAAATACTACATTTCAGACCATGGCAAAAATAGGAACCGATGTTTCTCAGTTGATTACCTGACTTAAACCAACATACACAATCATGACGTTTCGTGAACATCAGGAATTTGTGAGATCACGTGTTTGTTTGTTAAGTTTATTACGTTAGTTCAACGTCGATAATGCTGATTTAACCTTGACTCAACGTTATTCGAGAATGTTTTGCTCTGGGAGAGAAAATGTGAGGGTTTGAGAGAGAGAGAGAGAGAGAGAGAACGGGAGAGAGTGGGAGAATTGGAGTTATGTGTATATATATATATATATATATATATATATATATATATATATATATATATATATATATATATATATATATATATATATATATATATATTGTATATATATAAATATATACAAATATACATGTACCTTATGTGTCCCTCTTGTAGAGTTGAATATGGAAATCTGGTCACCCTAGAAGGAGACGGACGGAACTATCAGAGGGAAAGCGCCAAGCCATTACGACTAGCACTGGGAAGGGGGTCAGGATAAGGATTTGTGATGGGACGGGGGAAGGAATGGTGCCCAACCACTTGGACGGTCTGGGATTGAACGCCGACTTGCATGAAGCGAGACCGTCGCTCTACCGTCCACCCCAAGTTATCGGGCACCATTCCTTTCCCCCCCTTGAATGAGAGAGACTGTGAGGTAGGGAGGGTAAGCAGCAGAGTTGGAGAATGGTAGAGAGACAAATGGACTGTAGAATGCTCTAGTGGGTCCTGTCTGAACAACGGTATCCAACGTTCAGCGCAAAGGGACTCGAATCATCACCGAACTGTCAAATCTTATACCACAAAAGTTCGAATGCTTTATGACTAACAACACAACAAATCCAGACACGACCGGGCTCATCTCATCGAAGAACTTAAAATACTAAAAAAAATTGGAGGATAGTAATCCAGACTATTCTTTTATAAGGTCTAAACTCACACAAAGGGTAACAGTTTCAAGTTCAATAAGCCACAATGTTGGTCAGACAATGTAAGATCCTCTATCATTCATAAAATAATAAACTCACAAACCCTTCTGCATTCCGAAGCCGTATATGCCAAGAAATTACTTAAATTAAAAATCCAATACGTAAAAGTCCTTGGGAACTTTAGGTGACCTGTTACACTCCCCCGATTTCCTGTCGAGGGCATTAGAAATGATGAACCTCAGGCAAAAAAACAAATATGCAATGGTCAGGAGCAAAATTTAGTTTACACGATAATTAACTTACGAATGTAACCGACGCAGCCACTCAAGGTGAAATAGGGAGTAAAAATCAGGGGATTGTGAAGGGAGAGGGAGAAGAGTGAACAAGGGACAAGGGTGAGGGAGAAGAGTGAAGAAGGGACAAGGGTGAGGGAGAGTTAGCTTGGATTAGGGTCCAAGGATTACGCTGCAGGTGCAATAGTGAGAGAGATAGGAAACAGGTGATGGAGAAATGAGATGGAGGTAAGGGAAGTGAGGAGTAAGAAGGAAACCCAACCAGGAAGAGGGAGACTGTGAGAGAATGGGATAATAACATACACAACCCATCACCGTTCCAGACCAAGCAACATGTCTTGTCAATGGGGAATTCTTTCACGCTCTCTCATGCCCCGAGGGCGGTCAAAGAATTCCACCAGTTACCACAACTTTCTACTACAGTCTCTGTCGATTTGTTTATTTTTCCTTTCGAACCGTATCCGATTTTCCTGAATATCTGTATATTTCCCCTTTATTTACACCGTCATTATTTCCTCATAATAAAAGGCAACCAAAACTCCTCAGTGTATACAGGTTTACAATATATCCAAATTGTAAATTCACAGTCCATGTGCACTTCTGTACTCAGGATAGAGATATAAACATTTGCAATCACGCGATGGTTGCATTATCATGCAGAGACACATGATCGTTATAGCAGAGTATCATGCAATAACTGCGAAATGATCATGTCTAATATGTTTGTGTGTGTGTGTGTGTGTGTATATATATATATATATATATATATATATATATATATATATATATATATATATATATATATATATATATATATATTTCAACTAGCTACCATCACCTCTGCACGCGAGTGAGGATCAGATATTAGAAAACCAAGACCAGCTGCGTCTCACTACCCACGCAATCCTACCGTCTCCCTTACCCCATAAAGGCACGCAATCCTACCGTCCCCTTACTCCTTAGATGCACGCAAACCCACCACCCTTTATCCCTTAGATGTACGCAATCCTACCATCCCCTACCCTTTAGACACACGCAACCCCACCACCCCCTACCCGAAGACGCACGCAAATCCATCCAGAAAGGAACCTATACTGTTTTCCTTTCTCTAATTCTCTGACGGTGAACGCAGTAAACAGACTCGTTGCAGGCTGATAATTTCGATTATTGCAGTAAAAGTGTGTTGTTAGTGCTGCAATGACTGGTTATTAGTGTTTAATGTATGATTGTTATTCTTTCATGGCATTTTCTTTATTTGTTGGGGGTGAGAGAGGAGAACAGATGATTGTTAGTCTTGGAAGTGATTACTTGTTCTTGTAGCTTTGATTGTTAGAACTAGAAGATATAATTGCTTTTGCTTGAAGAGTTGGTTGTTTGTTCCGATAGAGTTGATTGTTTTGATAAATTTGGTTGTATGGGCTGAAGTTGATGATAGATTAGTGTCGGGAGATGCGGCTCCCTGAGATAATCTCCCTGCTGCACGAGATAATTGTGTTTCATTTGGAAGTTTAACTTAACAACCTCCGCATTAAATGGTAAGCCAGATGTTTACACACGGCTCCTCTGACACAGGTGAGTGAGTCATTTGCCCTCGCGAGTTGCCTTAATCACGCAAGGCCAAACCGGTTGGTGGTTAAGTGGCAATTATAACCACTGTTTGCAGTCTCATTTATATGAACTCACGAGAGAGACCTTAATAACGTTACTGGGGGGCTCGCATAATAGTAACCAGGAAGTTGGTAATTAAAGTCAATTTAATACTGTAGTTCTTCGAATTTACTCATTAAACACGGGAAAACATGCACGCTAAAATGCATTTCACGCTAACTCTCAATTTAGGCCCGTTGGTGTGTTTGTAACAGGTCATTAGTGCTTTTCAGTTGTGTTATTAGCAGTCAGTTCTGGGTCTCGCCTGCTAGGATCTTGCACCGGATGCTGCTTTATCACGTAGCATACATTTGTTCTAACTTTGCCCAGAGGGGCGAGTTTATTGGGCAGCGCCACTCATCCTGTGAGTGGACATACCGCAGTAACAGCATGTACAACATTCCTCAATAGGAAGAAAACTCGCTGGGTAGTTGAGCCCTGTCACTTGTACCCAGACACAGCTGGAACTTGATTATCTGTCTCAAGTTAACAGCTCCTCTAACAAGAAGATTAACATCTATCAACCCTTAAAATCTTACGTTATCTTGCTAGTGAAAACAGGGGAATCTTTTAAGAACAGTAGAAATATTTGACAAATAGTGTTTTTCTAACTCAAACATTGTGAGGGTTTATTATTCTACATGTATCGTCTATCTACATCTATCTACATCTATTCTACATCGTCTATCAGGTGTTCACATTCACGTAGATAGTGGTCAAGGCGGTGTCCGTCACACTCATCACAGATTCAGCAACTCCTCTGCTCAGCTGTAGTTTCCATTCCGAATCTCCATTGATATTTGTATTCAAGACGGATTCTCGCTATTACTGATTTTCTCCCGCGGCCACCTCCTCTTCGTCCATAATAATTGGGAGGTCCAGCTGCAACTATGTTGTACCAGCGTACAGCTTCACTGATTTGTGCTTCTATCCTCCTTTCCGCAGATACCTTGTCACCGTGATGTTGCCTGACAATACCTCTAATTTGTAGAAGAGTCATGGGTATGAAGTATTCAATCTGGTCTCCTTCAGCGCCTTCAGCAGCCAGCACATCTGCTCATTCATCTCCACATATTCCAACATGGGAGGAGAGCCACAGAAACTTGACGACTCTTTCCTGGTTGATTAGTACCCTCACAGCTCTCTTAATTTCAGCGACTATCGCAAGATTTTCTGCCCGATTTTTACTTAGGCTTTGTAGCGCTGCTTTTGAATTAGTGCAGATCACTGAACCAATAGTGTTTCGCTCAAGGAATCTTAATGCCATAACAATGGCAGTTAGCTCTGCTTGGGTTAAAGAGGCATAGTTCTCAATACGTGTTTTTTCTTCATTTCTGAGTTGAAAGGCATTATTCCACACATTGTGCGTGTGTGTATGTTTCTGTGAATTTCTGTGTGTTTCAGTATGTGAATGGGTCTTACCCTTTCAGTCATATTCAACAACACACACACACACACAAATACATATATATATATATATATATACATATATATATATATATATATATATATATATATATATATATATATATATATATATATATATATATATATAATGTTCAAGTATCTAAATTTTCCGTTTCCTTAATCTCTGGCAGCTCCCTAAACTCTTAGGCTGTAATTTCCAAATTACAGTAACCCCAGAAGCCTGTTTTCGTTGCCATGGAGATATATAGTTCTTCTTGTCGTATCTCTATTGTAGATTCCAGGTTCATAGGTCTCTTTAATCTGTCATCAGCGACTGCAGTGCGTCTGTCGTCACTCACGGCTTGTATCCATGCTAGTTACGTCTTAAAAGCCTCCTGGAACTCAGAGTTAATTTTCTCGAAGACCTCGTCGGGCTCTCAGAGGAAAATCCGACTCTTCCAGGCTAATCACATTGTCCTGTGCAAGGTTCTTCTCTGTAATGTGTGTACTCACCAAGTTGTGCTTGCGGGGGTTGAATTTTGGCTCTTTGGTCCCGCCTCTCAACTGTCAATCAACTGATATAATCATTCATGATGTTTTATGTGCTTATGAATATGTGGCTGAAAGATCACGTGTATGTTTGTATCTCAATAAAAGGTCATATTGTCTAGTAAATTTTGCGTAAAACCAGGACACAGGCGATTATATGTATATATACATACTCTGTTGGGCACACTAAAGCTGGCTTTGAAGCTTTCTACAGTTGACACACGAAATCTGGCTATCTATCTACGCTATGATATTCATATATGTCTTTGTAAACACTCATTGATATTCGCACGATAGCAGGCTATGGCGTGCATACGATAGCCATCTGTATGCACTAGAGAATATCATACGTACAGACTTGCTGTAAGTGAATGATCATTCGCATAAACTCACAGATAAGTGCACAGCTTCTCACTTTTCTCTGGCAAAACACTGCTCAGTAGCGGCAAATATAGATTTTGGCGTATCAGTCCGTATTTGGCTCAGTACGCATTAGTTAACAGGAGTTGAACTACAATAAAGTCACTAGACTGGTCATGCTATCACATGATAGCATGTGATAGCATGACCAGTGCAAAGTCTAAATGATAGCATTTAGACTTTGAATGCTATCACAAAGATAACGATTACATTAGATGAAATAATATATATGAAAATGTATATGAAAAAAGACTTTGAATGCTATCACAAAGATAACGATTACATTAGATGAAATAATATATATGAAAATGTAAGATATATTCGACATAATATAACATTTATATGCATAATGCAATATATTATATTATATTTTATCCTATAATGACATGAGATTTAAAGCACCCTTTTGAGAAAAAAAATCACTGAATGTATATAATAATTTTATATCACAGGGACTCACTTGGGCAGTCCCAACGTGGGACTAAAATATTCTGTGTATTTTTGTTGATGAATATTAATAACAGTCGGTATAAATCGCAATGGCTAGTGCTTTCAAGCAATTCATTCACATATAATATTAACACATAATGTAATAAGCACTTTTACAAAATATGTGTATTTAAATAATTTTTTATTTCGCTTTAATAATTGTTTTTGTAATTTCCTCTCTCTCTCTCTTTCTCTCTCTCTCTCTCTCTCTCTCTCTCTCTCTCTCTCTCTCTCTCTCTCTCTCTCTCTCTCTCTCTCTCTCTCTCTCTCTCTCTCTCTTTCTTCCTAAAAAGTAAAAAACATAAATAGTAGCTTTATTCATAGAAACACATACAAATCTTCACAATTCTGGCTGGACTGAACAAGTTTACAACAGTGTGCAAAAAAGTTACATTTTGCCACTGGAACAGATGTGGAGATAAGACGAGTCTGTTTACCAATGATGACAATGTTGTCCTACATGACAAATGATGAAAACTAAATATCTTCCCTTTAGTACGACTTTTATGCTTCATTTGAGTGAAGAAAATATGAAGAGTTTCCGCATTATGAAAAGGGATCAAGGTGCAAGTGGATTAACTAACAGGAATGAGGTCACCGACACTATTTTACTTAGATATTAACGACCCCAACCTCAGGGTAAGAGGAATATTGAGAAAAAATACGCAGCTCGAGGGACAATTAACATGAATGATTGTTTATAATATATTAATTGAAATAAGTGTCGAATTTTTATCAATATGTATTCTGGTTCTAGCTTTAGGAGACCATCATCGATGAGTAAATGTGCAGAATATTCACTAGTGAAATAATTACCATAAAAAACAATAATATTTGAATCAGTAGAGACACTTGACCTATCAGTAGAGACACTTGGCCTATCAGTAGAGACACTTGGCCTATCAGTAGAGACAACTTGGCCAATGAGAAGAGACACTTGGCCTATCAGGAGGGACACTAGGCCTGTCGATTAGAATATTCGGCGTACCATAAGGATCATTAGACCTATAGGAAACGAAATTAAGGCTTCCAAGACAGAGACACTATGCATATCAAGTGAAGCCCTATGCCTATCGAGTGGAACACAAAGCCTATCAAAAGGAACACTAAATCTATGAACATGAACACAAGATCTATAAAGTAGCACGGGCTCACCATAGCCCGTGCTACTTGGAACTTTTTGTTCAAAGTAGCGAATCTTAAACAATAACAACAAACTATAAAGAGGATCACTAGAGATAACAAGGACGAAGGTAGACCTTACAAGAAAGGCACTTGATCCCCCAATAAGACCAATCTTTAAACAAATACGACACAAGGCTTTCGAGTGAGACACAAGGCCAATAACGAGGGACAATCGCCAAATCAAGAGGGATCTTAGGCCTATACAAAGAGGGTAAAAGTAATACATTAACGTTACCAACAAAGGATATAATATAGTGAACGTAGCACCAGAATTAAGCAAGAATTTAGCAACACACCGATAGATCAATATATATATATATATATATATATATATATATATATATATATATATATATATATATATATATATATCATATAAAGTCGAAGTGCCTATATTAAATTGACAATAAGCACAATTCAAAGACTTAAATTTACAGCCTATAAGTCTTCTTGGTGAACCAGCAATATATTTCAAACATTATCTGTTTACTTTTAAAAATAGTTCCATATTTTCCCACCAAGACACGAGTTGACGATATGTGTCTAGACACAGGACGCTATGTTCAGGGGGATTACCAGGTTCCTTATATATTTAGGAAATTGTTTGGCCATTGTATATAAGGTGAGAGGTGAGGGTAGTTATGGAGGTAGCAGCTGGCAGTGGTGATGGTGGTAGGTAGTGGTGGTGGTGTTGGTGGCAGGTAGTGGTGGTGGTGTTGGCAGGTAGTGGTGGTGGTGGTGTTGGCAGGTAGTGGTGGTGGTGTTGGCAGGTAGTGGTGGTGGTGTTGGCAGGTAGTGGTGGTGGTGTTGGTGGCAGGTAGTGGTGGTGGTGTTGGCAGGTAGTGGTGGTGGTGGTGTTGGCAGGTAGTGGTGGTGGTGTTGGTGGCAGGTAGTGGTGGTGGTGTTGGTGGCAGGTAGTGGTGGTGGTGGTGTTGGCAGTTAGTGGTGGTGGTGGTGTTGGCAGGTAGTGGTGGTGGTGGTGTTGGCAGGTAGTGGTGGTGGTGGTGTTGGCAGGTATTGGTGGTGGTGGCAGACAGTGGTGGTACTGGTGGAAGCAGGGGCAGGTAAATTTCCTGTGTATTTACTATTAGCGTCTGCAGAATCGAGCTATTAGCTCTTGGACCCCGCCTTTCTAACCATTCTATTTGTCTTCTATTATATTTAATACATATATTTCTATCGAACTCATATACACACACACACACACACATCCCCAGAAAGAAGCCTGTAGCAGTCGTCTAACTCCCAGGCACCTATTTACTGCTAGGTGAACAAACTCATCAGGGGGAAAGAAACTCCGCCGCCTGGAATCTAACCCGGGCCATTAGAACTATAATCCCCAGGCGCTATCCACTCAGCCGCGATGCCCCTGTTGTATATGTGTGCGTGTGTGTGTGTGTGTGTGTGTGTGTGTGTGTGTGTGTGTGTGTGTGTGTGTGTGTGTGTGTGTGTGTGTGTGTGTGTGTGTATGGGTGTAACCTTAAGTTTCAAACCAAAACTAAGTTGCATGTGCATTCTCGTTACCTGGGAGATAAATCTCTTTTTTTCCCAGTTAAAAAAAAAAAGCTTAAATTAGATGACTCGTATTTCAGTGTAACATGACAGCACCTAATCTCGTTTTTCTCCTTCTCTCTTGACCCTTGTTTCTGGCTGTTTGTCTCTGTCTATTTGTATGACAATATCATGATAGAAAAATTAATTCTCTCTCTCTCTCTCTCTCTCTCTCTCTCTCTCTCTCTCTCTCTCTCTCTCTCTCTCTCTCTCTCTCTCTCTCTCTCTCTCTCTCTCTCTCTCTCTCACACCTTCGTTCTCTTCCACAACCTATTGACCCAACAGTCTCACCCTTGTCAGCTACTAGCCCACTTAACCACTAAATCTCTGCCCTTGCAATTATAACTTAGACCGCTCAAGCCTGTGTTGATCTCTGGTGTTGCAAGCTCAAGCTGCTGTGACGCAGTTATGCCAGCGATGCAATATTGGCCCTGACTTGAGAGTTTCGCTGCTCCTTCAACAATGGGATCCTCTGAGGGGCGACAACATACTTTAGGGGACATGAATTACTCAATGTTTTGTGTTTTTCCAGAATGTAAATAACATGAATATTTTTTTCTTGTTGGTTGTGGGCTGTTCTTGGAAGAGAAAGGTCTCTTATGTATGTACATGTGTCAAACACACACACACACACACACACACACACACACACACACACACACACACACACACACACACACACACACACACACACACACACACACACACACACACACACATATATATATATATATATATATATATATATATATAAATCGTTGATAAACTCTGTGGGATATAAACTTTTTCATAGATTTCAGAAAACGGTAAATACTCTTCCGAGTTCATCCGCTTCTCCTGTTAAACCTTGTCTCGCTCGACCATAAGAATTTAACGATGAACACCGGTGTATCTGTTAGCAGCTCTCTCTCTCTCTCTCTCTCTCTCTCTCTCTCTCTCTCTCTCTCTCTCTCTCTCTCTCTCTCTCTCTCTCTGAAAAATTAATATTTAGAGTTTCGAAAGATATATCGTGAGACACCTTCCTCAATAACAAGGGATATGTAGAGTGCAGGGAACAGGTGTGCAAAAATGGAGACAAGCAGGAGTGATTAAGATTGACAGAGAAACAGACAGGGAGGTGGAAGGAGAACTGAAAATAAGAATAAAATAATATACCAATAGAGATAGAATGGAAGACATACGAGGACACAAATTTATGCTAAGAAACTGGAATTGGTAGGAATGGGGGGGGGGGAGGAGCAGGGCGGCGATGTTATTTCTCTAACATTAATACAAAATTTGTACGTGTTTGTTTCTTATATTTTTTATGTGAGTATATATGTGTGTTTGATTGCGCTCGAATTATATAGATTCCCAATTAATGAAAATTTTATAAATTCAAAGTAAAAACGTCATCTGAAAGTTTTATTTTTTGAGGGGGGTGGGGATTTTCCCCCTGTGTGTAAACGTTTGTTATCAACCAGTCTGTCCTCTGGAGCGCTCACAACGTAAACAAAATGATGCACTAAATTGCCCTAACTTAACCATACCGAGCACCCACGAATAGAAAACATACCATCACGTCAATTTTGCGAGCCTCGGTGATTATTAATACACCAGCTTTTAGCCGCAGGGGATTTATACGTCAAAATACAATGTTCTGCTCGATAGGACGAGTTATTTGTTCACATTAATGTTCCCATAGCTTTAAAGTTCCCCTCTCTTCTGCTCACTGTCTTCTCACCGAACACAAACAAGTCTCTTACATATGACCAAGAAAACTCAGCTTTATAATTAACATGTAATTAAAAAATCTATCACAAACTTAGGATAATTCTTCTATAACTTATCCCAACCCTTTGGATTTAAAAGAAAAATAACAGAATCTACTTTCATAAATAATTATCCAAATTTTAATATATCCTCAGGGCAGTGGTTACCAGGTTTGGTGAGTGATTATGCCGCATGGAAGTTATCAACCAATGCTTTCACCTCTCCCTTGGACGCATGGATTTCACGGCATAAAAGCAGCTACTGCAATTATTCTCGTTCACTGCTGAAGAGGATCCCGTGTTGGGATCGAAATATACAGTCTACATGTCCTAGTATTTTTTAAAATAATAGGTTATCATTTTAATTGACAAGTGCACTATTGCACCTAATTCACACACACACACACACACACACACACACACACACACACACACACACACACACACACACACACACACACACACACACACACACACACACATATATATATATATATATATGGAGGAACGTACACAAACGAATCCTGCGGTATTTTCTTTAAAGATTTTTTTCTTAATTTCACGAAGGAACCGACCACCAGCAAGGGTATATTGGGCCGAGGATCGTCTAGTGCTCCTCCGGTGTGTTGTGTCCAACATTTTGCCTTCTTGACGTGACCGTTTATATAGAGACTCGCAGGAACAAATGAACGCTCGAGTTGGGGAAATCTTTTACAAACAATATTTGTATAAAGCCGAACAGATACTCCAGTTTGTCAGAGAACATGCAGCTCTATCATTGAACTACCATGTATGTATGTGTGTGTGTATGTATGTATGTATGTATGTATGTATGTATGTATGTATGTATGTATGTATGTATGTATGTATGTATGAATGTATATATGAATACATGTATGGATGTATACGTATCTGAAAGCTTAAATGGTCATCAATCTCTGTAGTACAGTAACTGACTCGTTATCCCCTCAGCAGAGCGAACCTTAAACGTGGATTGCTACCCACAACAGTTGCCTAAGACCAATGGACTTTTTTTCCTACTAGCTAAATAGAGGCAACAAGCACCAGGAAACGTGCCTAAACGTCTCACCCTACAGGGGAATCGAACTTGAGCTCAGGCAGTTCACATATCCTGTCTATAGTTTCCTATATTTTCATTTTTTTTAGATTTTCTTTTCCAACTATTTTCGTCTTTTCCTCCATCCTCCGTCTCGTTCTCCTGCTACTGTTGCTTAAGGTTTCATCCATCCATGAAAATCCGCAATATTATCACTCAACGGTAAACGTAATGTGACAGAAAAACAGTGCAAGACTGCCCGAACGACGCCATCTGTTAACAGTGCCAAGCGCCAGGTGTCAGACATATTGGCACCAAATATTTCAAGTCAGGTTCCCCAAAATTTTGGTATGTTCCAGCCTGCTGTAGCGTTTGGTTTCTGGTTCTGTGTTGTGTTAGACTGTTAGCTGGCATATTGTATTGGGTTTTGGGCAAGGGTTGTTTTATAATTGGTTCTTTTTACAGGTTTTAAATACCGGTGTTCAAGCGAATGTGTGTGTGTAAATGTGGTTACTCGCTAATAGGTGGGGTTGTGTATATTTGCGGTGTATTGTGAATGTTGGATTGGAAATGTATGGTGGCGTGGGAATGTATTTTGGTGCTAGAATTTATGTTGGTATGTTTGTGTGTGTGTATGGTTTATTTTTTTGGGGTGAATGTGGTGTATGGTGGTATGAGGATGTCTGATGGTTTCAGTGGTGTATTTTTGTGTATGTAGCATATGTTGGAAACAACATATGAATGAGACAGTTTGTTGGTGAGGTTCTGTATGTTAGCGTGAGGATGCATGTTGGATAAGGATGCATGTTGGTGTGATCACAACATATTCGGTTCCTAGAGGCTTTGTTAAATCACACAAAAATGTATTATAAACCAGCTTAAATAAGGGTCCGGAAGGAAGAACGTGAAAAGAAGCTAGAAACTCAGAGGAGCCCTCAGTGTAAACTAACTAAAAGGTAATTTAAATATGATAAGAATGAAGAGGAGGTTGAGAACTAATGCGAACAGAAACCGGGGCGAAGGAGCTGAATCCACACCCCATGGCATTGAATACATAATCACATTCACACGACCGTCCACAGCCCTACATGAAAACGCAATCACATGCACCCACTGAGACGAATATTGTTTAAAGCCCCTCAATACAGTGCAGCATTTACGCCTAACTCAAAGCACGCTCCGCCTTGATCGTGAGGAGGAAACATTTATTTCATAATAATATTGATTTGCAGCTCAAGTTCACAGAGTTTCAAGTTGTTTTGTGTGTTTTACAGACTCACTGTGTGTGCCTCTGTGTGTTTGTGTGTGTGTGTGTTTGTGTATGTGTGTGTAAGGTTTTGTGTAAGTGTGTGTGTGTGTCCATTTATTGAGACAATTCTGACATTTATAATATAACTATCTATGATAAAAATGGAAGAAATTCACAGAGTTGCAAATTTCAAGAATGTGTTTTTTCGCATTATCACACAACAGCAGTACCACAACACAGCTAAAGTGCCAACAGGCAACGAACAGCCGCGTCCAACAGCCTGGTTGACCGCATCACCAACCAGGAGGCCTATTCAGAGACCAGGCTGTGAGGAAGATGATCCCCGGAAACCAACGCAAACTAACCGCAATGTACCCTCACTTCTACACACAATCACAAATGTGTAATTGTTCTTGTGCAACAAGATTATCATAAATACACGCGACAAAACAATCATCCATGTAGGTGAACGCTGCCAAATCTATACGAACGCTTCACAACAACTCATTAACAATACCCAAACGAACACACTTCATCACAACAAACAGACCATTTGGTGAGCTGCGATTGATTGTGTAGTGTGTACAAGAGTATGTATTAAAGTTAAGGATGTGATGATTCATATACTTCGGTGGTTGTGAATGAACGGATAATGAGAAATCTATTCAGATCTGCTGCTCACTCAATCACCATACTAGATGTCGTCAAATGTTACCATAAAACACACACACACACACACACACACACACACACACACACACACACACACACACACATATATATATATACACACAGTCGTTAACAAATGGGATGCTCTAGGAAGTGATGTGGTGGAGGCAGATTCTATGCTCAGTTTGAAATGTAGATATGATAGAGTCCAATAGAAACAGGAATCTGTACTCCAGTTGATTGACAGTTAAGATGAGGGACCAAAGAGCCGAAGCTCAACCCCCCTCAGAAACAACTAGTTGAACAGGACAGGTGGAAGCTGACTACCCAAATGATGTGGTATATATATATATATATATATATATATATATATATATATATATATATATATATATATATATATATATATATATGTCGTACCTAGTAGCCAGAACTCACTTCTCAGCCTACTATGCAAGGCCCAATTTGCCTAATAAGCCAAGTTTTCATGAATTAATTGTTTTTCGACTACCTAACCTACCTAACCTAACCTAACCTAACTTTTTCCGCTACCTAACCTAACCTAACCTATAAAGATAGGTTAGGTTAGGTTAGGTAGGGTTGGTTAGGTTTGGTCATATATCTACGTTAATTTAAACTCCAATAAAAAAAAATTGACCTCATACATAATGAAATGGGTAGCTTTATCATTTCATAAGAAAAAAAATAGAGAAAATATATTAATTCAGGAAAACTTGGCTTATTAGGCAAATCGGGCCTTGCATAGTAGGCCGATAAGTGCGTTCTGGCTATTAGGTACGACATATATATATATATATATATATATATATATATATATATATATATATATATATATATATATATATATATATATATATATATATATATATAAACTGGGTCACTAAATAGAATAAATGAAATAACAATGAATTTAAGAGACCAAGAAGAGAGGAGAGAAATCACAAGGGTGGATCAACCTTGACTATCATAACCATTCTCACAGCAATTTGGCACTAAATCATTACTCACCATCCTCGTCCTCCACACTGCCCACTCTTTACTCAAACCATCCCTTCCCAAATTCCAGAACACAGCCAACACTCACAAAGTGAGGATCAAAGTGGTACATGAGCACATAGGAAGGGAGATACAGCAATAGGACATTGTAGTCTGGGGAATTTAATTGGAAGTTGAAATAAATACAGCAGTGCTTCAGACAGTAAAATACAGAAACATTACGAGTAAAATTGCATAAGATTTTCATATTGGTGGCTATGAGGGCTCAGGAGATATCCGATCTTGCTCGTAAACTAAACAACAAAATTAATGTCCACCCACAACACACATTCACACAAACACACCACTGCGACCACCAGACATACAAACATACCAACCAAGAACTCATTCATCATGTACATCACAAAGACACCAGCGTGCATACATAGAATTCACCCATGCACATGCACAGCATACTCACATATACAACACACACACCAAAATGCAAAACATCGGGAAACAAACATGACAATTACACACGAAGTCAGCGCCCACACACACATATACACAATACACACAAACATACACAAAACACACCTTCGGAGGAATTATGTCAATACAAAGCATTCACACACAAATCAACACCCACAAGCATACAAAGCACCCACACACACACACATTCTCACCTCACACACACATAAATACTCAACATACACAAACACAGCAGCCACACACACATACTCAACACACGCAAATACACAACACTCAAACACACATGCACAACACACACACACAACACACAACACACACACACACACACACACACACACACACACACACACACACACACACACACACACACACACACACACGCACACTAAAATAATAAAGAGATAGCTTGTTGTTATCACTGAGTGTCCACGCCGTTAAAGGGATCGATGCACGCAAATTGTTCTCTAATAACGACGTCAATTATGCACACTGGGCCATCAGGGAACCATGGGCTCTCCACCAACACACTAATGGATCCCAACGCTTAATAGATTTAGCACATAAAGACATTAATGTCTCTGTCATTTTTCTGTCTCTTAAAATAATACAATATATCTCTTTTGGAATGCTTTTAATTCAATTATCTACTATCGGAAGTTGATCATCTGAGTTAGAGGATATTTAAGTCAAAAGCTGTCAGTCTTTTCGAGTATTTAAGATTCGTGGTCGGAGCAGATGCTTCCTCTCTGAATCGCCTTGGTAAGGGGCCTATGAAGGAAACTACCGACCTACTGGTCTCTTCTCTATCAGTGTTAAACTCCACTCTATGAGGAAATCCCATGGCACACCTTCCCTTGAGGTCAAGGGGACTCTGATGATATGGATAGTACACATGGCCAGTGTAGAGTGATGTGAACTGATGGCCAATACTTTATATCTAGTGGACCTACGTTCTTCATTGATGCAGGTTCGCCACCTGTTTAGTCTATATTGAAATAAATAGATTTATCAGCTAGGGATGATACACTTGTGTACACTCACCAGCTGTTTATCTTTCAGGGATAAAAACTGACAGGGATAGACACTGACAGGGATAGACAGGGTTCACTGTCTCTGTTGGGCTCAAGAATGTACCATTACCATTATCTTCATTGTGTCTTGCATGCAAAATGCAGATTTTACAGTTTATATTGTCCAATTAATTATAATCAGCTTATCCCTTGTTAAAAATACATATGAACTTAGTTTGCTCATCATATTCAAGAATTATCTATTAGGAAGTTAAACTGTCAACTTTGCATTTTAAACTGATGGTCTGTTTTAAATTTATGAAACGGAGGTGAGCTTTGCAACAGCAAATATCATAAATTATTGCAAGCGTCTTACCTACATATCGTCTTGAAAAGTCGCTCCAATCTCCGTCTCTGAATATAAAAGCCATCTCTCATTTCCAAATTAGAGATAGTGGATTTTTTTTCAGTTTCTTTCACTCTCAAATTCAATTTCCACATTCATGCATGTTTCCTATTTGCAAAATTCTTACCTGTCTTTTGGCCAAAAAAAAAAAATCTGTTAGTCAAATTGGAACGTCTCCCTTTTCACAAATTGTATATTTATTGTTGTGTTAATTGAGTTTAATGACATACATATTGCCTTTGCTGACTATATATATATATATATATATATATATATATATATATATATATATATATATATATATATATATATATATATATATATATATATATATATATATATATATATATATATATATATATATATATTGTACTGAGAGGCATCAACCAGGGCGATAAAGAAACGAAACTAAGAAATTGAATATGATTATATTAAAAAAAATAGTCATTCAATACATCATAGACACTTGGCGTACTACGCCCACGTTGCGTCACTGCGTCCACGTTGCGTCGTTGCGTCCACAGTTATAACCCACCGCTTCATAAGACAAAGCCAAGGATTCACAAAGTGATTTCGTGTCCACAAACGAGACCTTAACCTCTCACATAGATCTTGACAGCTTAGTCTGTATTCATTAAACAGTTTGCGAGCTCTGAAGCACCATGAGGTCGTTCATAATAATTGATTATGGGTTGAGGACGACCTAGTAGCTCTCCGGAACTCGTAAACTGTGTAATAAAGACTAAGTCGCCATGCTCGAGGTAAGAGGTCGTGTAAGTGATCACGTAAATGCTTGGTGAATCTTGGTGTATATTGCTGCTAGGGAGTTGACACGAATATACTAGGAATATTCCCGGAGTATACATAGAGTGAGTTCGTGGAATTTTTCTCCTCCCCAAGTCTGGCCTGGGGCCAGGCATGATGTGATAACTTGGTCCAACAGGCTGTTGCTTGCAGAAACCAGCAGGCCCACATGCCCTTTACAACCGCTTTGGTCTGTCACTTCTTCCAGAAATGACTCTAATTTACCCTTGAACACGTCCACTATGGTTCCGACAATATTTCTTATGTTAGCTGAGAAGATATTTCATAGCTGTGGGCCTCTGATATTCAGTGTTCTCTGATTGTGCTTGTGGCTCTTATTCAGTAGGTCTATGATGCATTACGTACTGTACTGTTCACTTCAGTATGTTGTTGAGTAAATTCGGTACCTGTCTTCCTATATCATCCAAGTATATGGAATGTGATACCTTCCTCGTCTCCCTTCCATTTTGAGAGCATTGAGATGTTCCCAATAATTTGGGTGCTTTATCGTGTCTGTGGCTTTTCATTTTCATAAATGTCGCCTGCTGTGAAATGGGAACTGAGTATTGTACTAGGGGCAGGAAATTCCATCAACTCAGATAATTAATATCATAAATTAATATAAGAGGATATGCAAATGGAGAGACCAGAGCGTGCGGGGGGTTCAACTTAGACCAGTATTATTGCTAAAGCTGTTTCTGAATTAAATCAGTAATAAAACTGAAGAATTAGTGTCCCACATAAAAATGTTTCGAGAACGAAAAAAATAAAACTGGTCAAGTGATTTAGAACAGAGGATAATTGTTAAAATACAGCAGGAGGACAAACTAGGCAGTTGGTCTAAAAAATGGCTATTTGACATGAAACCAAACAAATGCTAGGCAATGATATCGTAGAGGATACCTCAGAGTAAGTACAAGAAAATGAAGAGGAGGAGGAGGAAGGCTCACACGTGCTTGAGAGTAAACAGGAGGACAATTTTAGGTGTAAATTTGATAATAAAAAAAAATATTACCTGACGAACACATTCATAGGACAATTTTAACGTCATTTACAGAGCTTCAGAACATTTTAAAACCTTTACCAACGTGAACAAAGAACCTTTCAGGACATGATTGATTCACCACCAGTTTTAGAACATCAGAATGCATGGACCCGATGTGGAATTTCCACCCAAGAAAAGAACTCCTCTAAACCTGGACCTCCTTGAGCATATAGTTAAGCGAGTGCGTTCACACACACTGGCACTCGCACGATTGATTGATTGAAGAAGATTAAGCCATCCAAGAGGTGGCAAGGGCATGAATAGCCCCGTAATGTCCTAACACTCACACGCACTAACAGAAATATTTAAACCAGTGAAGAGTGTGAAGTGAGTCGTATATCAAACACAATTTGAAAGTCCTTATTTTTAATGCCAAAGTTGAGTGACGCGGGACAATGAAGCCGTCACGAGTACCACTGAACCGTTGTCCCTACTGTGAGTGTTCGTGTCATTCACTATAATGCTTTCCACCGTCACTATAGTGGAAGCACTGTGACACTGGAAGCCATTGGTCTGAAAATATAACATCACTATGAGGTTCTCACCGCAGTTACTATACTGTGGTTAACGCTGTCACTACACTGATGCCACTATATTCTGTTACAGCTCGCGATTCGTATCAGGTGCAGTACCATTGAGCCTAGTACGTCACCATTTTTGTACCAGGTTCATTTTCGTCATCATTTTAATCACTGACACACCTGTAACTATACCAGTCACAACTGACACACCTGTAACTATATCAGTCACCACTGACACACCTGTAATTATACCAGTCACCACTGACACACCTGTAACTATACCAGTCACCCCTGACACACCTGTAACTATACCAGTCACCACTGACACACCTGTAACTATACCAGTCACCCCTGACACACCTGTAACTATACCAGTCACCACTGACACACCTGTAACTATACCAGTCACCCTTGACACACCTGTAACTATAGCGGTCACCCCTGACACACCTGTAACTATAGCGGTCACCAGTGCTATTATACAATTCAGTGAAGTAGTAAAGTTAACACGACATTTCCTGTCTCATTATTCATCATGTGCAAGTCAATTGCCATGTCCTGCAACCCAAACAACACATGTATAATTGACTGGCAGTTGCAGCACGACCTTGGTGGCGACGCTGTATAGTCTAGAGTTGGTTGCAAATGATTAGAATTAACAAGGTACAGGAGTCGATTTTCAGTAATCACGGGTCATAAATCATTTTCAGTAGTCTAATGGAACCACTGGTGCTGCTCGGTTTCTCCAACACAGTACCACGATTTCAGCAAGTAACGAATGCAAAATAATGTCAATAATCCTTCATTCTGCTTTACTCTGATGAAGGCGAATTAAGCCGAAAACGCGTTTAGCATTCTTTATTTTTCACATGTGGTTTTTCCGCATACTTGGATCAGACGTTTTCTGGTGATCGTTGTTGCATAATGCCAATATATGTGTGTATGATTGCGTGCAAACGCCAGACTGTTGTGAGCAGCCAAGTACTAACAGCTTTGGCAGACCAGACCAGACCAAGCAAGGTAGCCTGGATCATTCAGTGACCGGGACGTGGAAACGTTGATCCTCGGAAGCCAACGCAGGGTCATATAATCCGGTGCAATGTTGGAGTTACCACTGTCACGCTAGTTTGAAAACAAGAGTTATGCCATTGTAACCTGGCCCCAATGTCACGGACACAATGTTCACGCTTGTCTGGCCATAACATCCATCAACAGCAGCCCAAACGCACCTGTCGTGCCTCGGTCAGGGCCTGCGTGTGCATGGATATTGATATTGCAACCATAGGCAATGTAACGAGAAAGATTCACACACACACGACATCTGCTTCAAGCACACACGCATCCACACACCTGCTATATAATTTCTATAGGTAAGGCGTCCTTATCAGTTACATACACACGGGGTCCAGATCTACACACACAAATGGGGTTCTTATCTACACAAGAGGAGCCACCTAAATATTTTTATTATTAGTTTTTTTTTTTTTGGTGGGGGAGGGTTCAACGCGTGACGAAACAGCGAGAAAACCTTTAAATGCTCCCTTTATTACAACACAAATGACACTTCAGAGAGGCTTCATATATATATATATATATATATATATATATATATATATATATATATATATATATATATATATATATATATATAATATATATATATGCCTCAGCGAGCGTCAAAACACAAGCAATCACAGAGTAACGCACATTCCTCAGACCACCGGCAATAATTTCCTTCACAAATTCGTACCAAGATTTTGGAATACATTCGCATATCTTTTGCCCCAAATGGCGCTGAAAGCTCGGAATGCATTTGGAAGACGATTTCTTACGAAAAATAAAAAGGCCATAAATGGGACGCAGAGTGGTTGCTAAGTGTTGTGGGGGGGGGGGGGGGGAAGACGGTCAGAGCGCCTGTTTAAGAAATAAGGAAGTGGATTCGTGACACGCACAGAGATTTATTATGTGAAAGTAGACCAATAGCTCAGTCACGAATATGTTTCCTTGTATTTAGGTTAAATATATATACATGTACGAATGCATATATTTCAATCACTTGTACTCCTGGTGCCTCGAGCCGCTACCACAAAAGTAGCAGTCCTACCAACTGGGCCACCAGCACCCACAATAAGGAAAGGTCCCAGAGACACCTATCTGGTGTCCAATTGGAATTTTAGACCTTCCATGGGATGCCACTTTGGCATCAAGGTGTTAGGTGAACCACGTCCTAGTCAAACAAATGACACCTAACACCTTGCCGAAGTGGCACTAACGAAGGGCTAAAGTTCCATATGAGCACCAGGTGAGTGTCTCTGGGATTCTTCTCTATATCGTGTGCTGGTAGCTCAGTAGGTAAAGGTATGGGCTATACTTTTTTCGTCTGCGATTCGAGGGTTCAAGTGAAATGTATACATCTAAATATGTATATGTTCTTCCAGGAAAAAAAGTCCTCACACATCATAACCTAGAGGTGTATGTATATATATATATATATATATATATATATATATATATATATATATATATATATATATATATATATATATATATATATATATATTCCTGCGACACACCCCGTCGTCGTTAAATACAGCTATTATGATTTAGTTATCTTTGTATGGGTTAATGCTATTACCTGGTTGCTATGCCCCTTATTTTTCTTTAATAAATGATTTACTTTAAACATTTCCTTCTCTTCACGTCCATCTGTTTTAGTGAAACAGAGATTATTCCCCTTTCTTATGAGCTCATTCACCAATCTCCAGCGTTCAGTAGTATTATCAGATTATATTACTACAATCATATTTACCATACTCTAATGAGGCATTTCATTCACTTGGATCATTTGAGTCTCCAACCCGGGACCTCAAAAAAGTAAGCTCGAAATCCAACCAACCTAGCAACTGAGCACCCACAATAAGGAAGAAACGCCAGACATAGCTGGTAGTATTCAATTGGGACTTTAAGCCTTCCCTGGGTGCCACCTGAGTATGGAGGTGTGTAGGAGATCTACCTTCCAGTCATACAAATTGCTAACCACAATAACCCTGGAAATAACCTTTCCAACACTTAAACTATATAGAAATATTCCTCACACGGGAGGAATGTGCTTGCTATAAATGAATTCACACGAGTACCATTCATCAGAGAGAATTTTGATATGCATATTTTTCTTAGGTTTTCCTAATATCAGTATCAAGACACCAGTAAGATTCGCATCGTGTAGAGTAAACTGAACATAACTAAGATGTCATTTATGTACATGATTACTACCTCCAACTTATATTAAAAAAAAAACAAATAATCATTAATTAATCAAAGGTGCTCATTGGAATGTCCTGAAGCACTCACTTTCACCTTGATATCACAAGTCAAATATAACGATCACAATTGTACTACGGCACATAAATTATAAATTGTGGTGCTCCGCCACATAGCACATAAGCAATATATTATCAGTAATGATAATAGGCTCACAACACGGCAAATGTTTATCAATAATCACTACGCAAATAACTCACTGGGGCCAATTAATGATACTAAAGACACATATAAACAGTGTCATTCTCAAACACTGGCCAGTTGGATAAACAGTTTTAAACACACACAACCACAAATTCAGTCTGTTCGTCGCAAATACATTTATCATAATTAAGTCATTTAGATGACTTAATTCATCTAAATATATAATATAGATATATGACTCTCTTATGGCTTATACGAAAATAGTTTAACGACCATTGAGTTCACACTATTACAAAAAATGCTGACTACCAGATCCCATACTCTCCAAAAAGTTTGGGTGGTTTTATCAATTTAATCCACACGTTTCTATGTCGTCCACAAACTGCAGTAGCGAGAGCCTGACAAAGTTCCAACTAGTGTGCCAACTCGATGAGTGCAAAATCCTTTCAGTGAAGGGTATAGCTTGTTGTCTTGATCCCCTTAACAAGCAGCTAAATCATGATTAAACCGCCCCGATGGTTATATGTGAGATCAAACATGGAATGTAAACATCCAGTGTGCAGACAGAATGTTTAAACGCTATCTCGTTCCTATCTTGGAGACGATTACTTGTTGAATGGCTTTCAGTTAATTTCCACGCTGCTTATATTCTTTAAGATTATAGTTTAAAAGTGTTATTTTCCAAAGGATTATCATGCACTACTCTCTGTTCATGATGACGGTCGAATTTTGGGCTGATATCCCTTGATGATATCACAAATGTTCTTGGTCTGACTTCACCCACTGCTCCATGCAGCGGTGACCGTAGCCCCGAACCAGGGTCCTGCAAAAATTGCTATTCAAGTGGCCCATAATTATTTCACAGGCCAAAAATACCCGGCTGGTCCTCATCTCTACCATAAACTGGACAGTCAGAGCAGCAGTAACAAAACCATCAGCCACTGCAGCAGAATCAGCAACAGAAGCAGCAGCAGCAGAAGGGGTAGCAGTAGTGGTAACAGCAGCAGCAGAAGGATAAACAGCAACAGCAACAGCAGCAGCACTGTCGACGGTAGCAACTTCAAACCGCTTGCCACCGTCCATCAGTACTCTGCTCTAGGCCAGTTGCTCTGGCCATCCAAGCGAGGTAGATAGACATCATTCGCCATTAGATTCACAGAGGTGATCACTGTGTCAAAGGCGTCGACACAGATAGCTTGCCCGTCCCAGCACAGGAAGGCACAACACCAGGAAAGGGGAGAGGGGGAAAGAGAGGTAAGGAAGGTATCAGAGAGGGACGAGAGGACAGTAGAAATGGAATGGTAACGTACACATGAAAGAGGAGAACGATGAGAAGAATGGGAGTAGGAGGGGTAAAGAAAAAGTGAGAGAAAGGAGATGTAAAGAGACATCAAAAAGGTAAGGGATGAGACGAATGAAAGTGAAAGGGGAGAGGAAAAGAGACATATATATGAGAGGGAAAAGTAAAAAGAATGGGAAGGAGGTAAGGTAAACATGAGACTGGAGAGGAAGAGGTAAGGAAGAAATGAGAAAGGAAATAATAGTGGGAGTGGAGAGGGATGGAGGACACGAGGAGAAGGAAAAAGAACAGAGGAAGGAAAATGTATCTGATCTCCATCATTGCAGCCTTACATAAGTCGTATAAAGATGATACATTATATCATCCTACCATCTTCATCTACCTTTATCTACCATCCCACCGTCTCAATCATCCTCCCATGTTTCTCAGCCTCTCATCTTTCTCATCTTCCCCTCTTTCTCAGTTATTGTTATTCCTTATCCTCTTCTTTAATGACACGTTCGTGAGAGGTATATCTGCATGAGTATAATTATCTATGATTCATCCAAGCTATGATTCTCAGGCTTATTAACAATATAATAGCAAATAGTTGAGAGGTTTTCTGTCAAATTATTGAACGAGCAATGAAAATGGGGTGAGGAGGAGAGCCGGAATGTTGGGAGAAGGGAAAATGGGGGAGAAGAAAGGGAAGAAGGGGGAAGAGAAAGGGAGGGAGTAAGATAAGGGAAGAGGGGAAAAATAAGAAGGAGTATCTGAGACAGACTTTCCCGAGTACTACCGGGTATTCCTCCCATTACCCGATAAAGGCTATTAAATTAAGCTGTAAATTAGTTGCTTAATTTGTTAATTAGTTTATTTGCTTAATTTGTTAATTAATTGATTTGCTTAATTTGATAATTAGTTTATTTGCTTAAATTGTTAATTAGTTTTTGCTGAATTTGTTAATTGGTTTATTTGCTTAATTTGTTAATTAGCTTATTTGCTTAATTTCCTAATTAGTTTATTTGCTTAATTTGATAATTAGTTTATTTGCTTAATTTGTTAATTAGTTTATTTGCTTAATTTGTTAAATAGTTTATTACGTATCTATATTATTGAGATCCCTTATAATTGTAATATTAACAGATACATAATAAAAATATTACATTTCGAAAGTATTATTGAGACTGGTTACGAATGTGCATAAGGAAATAATTTCATATGACACCAGGAGGCATGGCAGGATGTGCAAAATATTCCCGAAGAAAAGTTGAAGTGCAATAGATGCATTAATAGAGGACTCTATCAACGTCAAGAGACTAAGGTTGTTCAACACATTCTCAACACATAATTGGTATAACTTGGCGACTTCTCGCGGCGTTCAATAGAGAACTTATTAAACACCTGTGAAGGATACCTGATCAACCTGGCTGTGATTCATTTGTCAGGCTGTGAGCAGCTGCGTCCAACAGCCTGGTAAACCAGACCACCAACCAGTAGGCCAAGTCTACCCCAGAGTCTACCCCCAAGTCTACCCCCAAGTCTACCCCCAAGTCTACCCCTAAGTCAACCTCCATGGCCCGACCAGAGGCCGGGCCATGGGGGTTATCTTGAGATGATTTCGGGGCTTAGTGTCCCCGCGGCTCGGTCCTCGACCAGGCCTCCAACCCCAGGAAGCAACCTGTGACAGCTGACTAACTCCCAAGTACCTATTTACTGCCTAGGTAGCCTTTACTAGGTAGCCTATAAACAAAAAATCCAAAACACTAATCCAAGGTCAAATAGTTCCACAAGATGAGTAACAATGAAAATTAGTAATTTAAATTCAATTCAACTTTAGGTTACATATGCCATTTAAAATGTAGCATTTTGGCTCAGATTAAGGAAATGTTCACGGAAATAATATTTACCTGACATTTCTGGAAGGGTTCACAGATAAGAACATCGTCAGTCATACTAGACACAGAGGTGACTTCCTCCGCTGACTTCAGTGATGTCAGTGCGAGAAATTAAAGTGACACTGTAATTTGTTTTAGATAATAATTCGATATATCAAATAAGTTGATAACTTCTAATATTTTAATGAAACATCGATGAGTCTTAATATATATATATATATATATATATATATATATATATATATATATATATATATATATATATATATATATATATATATATGTCGTACCTAGTAGCCAGAACTCACTTCTCAGCCTACTATTCAAGGCCCGATTTGCCTAATAAGCCAAGTTTTCCTGAATTAATATATTTACTATAATTTTTTTCTTATGAAATGATAAAGCAACCCTTTTCTCTATGTATGAGGTCAATTTTTTTTTATTGGAGTTAAAATTAACGTAGATATATGACCGAACCTAACCAACCCTACCTAACCTAACCTAACCTATATTTATAGGTTAGGTTAGGTTAGGTTAGGTTAGGTTAGGTAGCCAAAAAAACATTATTCATGAAAACTTGGCTTATTAGGCAAATCGGGCCTTGAATAGTAGGCTGAGAAGTGCGTTCTGGCTATTAGGTACGACATATATATATATATATATATATATATATATATATATATATATATATATATATATATATATATATATATATATATATATATATATATATATATATATATATATATATATATATATATATATCACACGGTGTCTAAAAACTCTGTACGTATAATTTGTTGATAAAGTCACTAAAATATTTTTAATTAGAATAAATATAATTCAACCTTGTAGAACAAGACCACGTAAAAGAGGTAACCAAAATAATAAATCCTGTTTATCACTGAATTCCCCAGTCGGCTACAATTTCCAATATTGGCTAGAGGAATCTGAAGCTTTATCATATCCAAAGTCGATAGTGTGAGCTAACCAGTTAAATCTCGTCTATTTACATACGATTGGCAGTCGCCACTAACGGTACGAGGAATAGCTATAGGAGCCGCAAGCGCGGGAAGGTGGTGGGGCGGTAATCCCCATTATTGACTCGTCCCAGGGTCATCACAGGAGCAGTGGCCTTGCTGCACCTTCCATTACCATGCCTTAATATTGGCACCTGTGTAACAACTGCCACACAGTGTTCGCTCGACGACGCTTGACACCAAGTGTCAGAGATGTATTGGCACTTTATAATCATCCTGGCATCCTGTTATCCTTCGTGTTTGGGTTTTCTGACCTCATAAACGCACTAAAAAGATTTGGTTCTCAATGGAATGCACTAAAATTAGGTGGTGAAGGCAAATTCTATACGCAGATTCAAGTGTAAATATGATTAGAGCCTAACTGGAGTAGCAATCTTTACACAAGTTCATTTATTAGTTGACAAGGCGGGATCATAGAACTGAAGTTCAACCCCCGGAAGCACAAATAAGTTAACACAAACAGTTCAGTACACAAGTATGACACTGCAATGATACAACATTTATATAATTATTTGATTCGTGGCATTCAATTTACACCTTACCGCTGTTTCTTCACAACAGACGACCTCCAGAACTACAACACCACAACCAACAGATAGGACAACGTGACAGCAGCTGAGTCCTAAGACAACACGATAACAGCTGAGTCCTAAGACAACACGATAACAGCTGAGTCCTAAGACAACACGACAGCAGCTGAGTCCTAAGACAACATGACAGCAGCTGAGTCCTAAGACAACACGACAGCAGCTGAGTCCTAAGACAACACGACAGCAGCTGAGTCCTAAGACAACACGACAGCAGCTGAGTCCTAAGACAACACGACAGCAGCTGAGTCCTAAGACAACACGACAGCAGCTGACTTCCAAGACAACACGACAGCAGCTGACTTCCAAGACAACACGACAGCAGCTGAGTCCTAAGACAACACGACAGCAGCTGAGTCCTAAGACAACACGACAGCAGCTGAGTCCTAAGACAACACGACAGCAGCTGACTTCCAAGACAACACGACAGCAGCTGACCCCCAGGAACACTACTGCTGACCTAAACAACACCACAGCTGACCCCAAAAGCACCACAGCTGACCCCAGGAACACCACCACAACTGACCCCAAGAACACCACAGTTGAACCCGATAACACCTCCACAGCTGAACCCAAGAACCCTTTAACATGAAAACAGAATTCGTACCACATCCACTTGTGATAATCGTCACCTGTAATATAAATGTCAAGTATGCAGTGTTGCTTATTAGTTCTTCAAGTGGACATCGTTGAACATGAAACGACCGATTACCTAATCATATAATACACTTGGAATTACATATTATGTGAACAAATGTATGATGTGAAAAATAATTTTGAGTGATGTATAGTTAAATATTAAATAATATATCTAATATTTAATATTTTTTTGGGACAATGGGATAATTATGAGTAAGATTAAAAGAGAACTAATAAATATCACTTATTAGTATATTTTACGTTATTAGGCCTATACGCCAAATGATTTTATAGACTCAGCGTTGTATCAGAACTACAGTACTGTATGATAATGCAATCAAGCTTCCACAGACTTGCCATTCACTCTTTACAACTCTTTTTCACTGCGTCACTCAAAGCCTTAACCAAGGGCCGTATAATCACTGTTTCCACAGAGTGCCATAACCGTGGCTTCTTCGCTGCCTCAGTCTCTACAGTGCCTCTACAGTACCGCTACAGTGCTGCTGCTGTAGTGCCTGTGCTTCCCCGATCTCATGGTCTCTGCTCTGATTCTAGAGCTATGTCTTAAACTCTGTGTTACCACCACTATATCACCATTGTTATTTTCTCTGCAGCATCACTATGGGATAGTCTCTGCAGCATCACTGTAGCATAGTCTCTGCAACATCACTGTGGCATAGTCTCTGCAGCATCACTGTAGCATAGTCTCTGCAACATCACTGTAGCATAGTCTCTGCAGCATCACTGTAGCATAGTCTCTGCAACATCACTGTGGCATAGTCTCTGCAGCATCACTGTGGCATAGTCTCTGCAGCATCACTGTAGCATAGTCTCTGCAGCATCACTGTAGCATAGTCTCTGCAGCATCACTGTAGCATAGTCTCTGCAGCATCACTGTAGCATAGTCTCTGCAGCATCACTGTAGCATAGTCTCTACAGCATCACTGTGGCACATTCTCCACCTCCTCACGGCCTCAAACCTTTAGCTGCATTTCCTTATTACAGCATTATTTTCCCTCCTTTTGCTCTATCATCTCAAAGATATAGCTGCTATATTGCATTGCTGTATTGCATGGCGATGCAAAACTTTGCACTATTCCGTTATCGTGTCACTAAGGTGTTATTGATTTTCTGAATATCGTCTCACTGTTTATCGTCCTTTAATGTTGCAAAGTTCAGTATATGCAATCTGAGCTTGAACACTCTGGCCGCTTAAATATTACATGTTGTCTATCAAATCCCATTCAATCATCAATCGAATCCTACGTTTATCATCTGTCAAATATTATCTGAATATCACTAATTATATCTTATCTGTATCTCCACTTAAATATTATTTATCTATTGCCACTTAAATTTCTATTGATCACCATTAAAGTGCTGTTTGGAATAATATATCACTAAAGTTTCCTTTATATATGTTATGTGAACATATGAATAATCTGTTTAAAAGATATATATCCGTGCGTGGCAGCTTCTAGATATAGCCAAAGGCTAACCAATTTATATGTCTATCCAATCCTGTCTATCCATGAAGGACTCCAGCGATTCTGGCTTACTACAGAAAAATTTGTCCAATAAATTTGTCCAACCAATTGTGGGATTGGTTGATTTTAAGTAAGAGCTGCTTCGTATGGGCCAATAGGCTATCTGCAGTTACCTTTATTCTTATGTTCTTAAATCTACTTCCCCTATTTTCAGACCAGTATTTAACCAGGTCTTTCCTGAATCTAAACTTGTCCAATTTATCTCCATTGTTTCCTGATCTATTGTGTGTTGTTATATTAAAAAAAAACTTGATTTCCCCTCTGTTATTCCCTTTCATTCATTTGAATAATTCAATCATTTCACCCCTGACTCTTCACCTGTTCTAAGACTGTTTGTTTAATCTCACTTCATTATGGGGGGAGGGATTCTAAATCCTTCTGAATCTTTCTCTGTACGCGCTCAAATTGATTTATGTTCTTTCTATAATACGATAACACAAAATTGATTTATGTTCTTCCTATAATACGATAACACAAAATTAAACTACAATATGTTATCATAATATCACAACTGTAATCTTTCCACTATATTACCACGATAATCTTGCAACGATATCATCACTATACTCTTACTAAGATATAACCACTATAATCTTATCAAGATATCAATGCTGTAATCATACCACGAATTCACCACTGTTTACTTTTTTCTTTACTAACATGGCTCACCAATATCACCATAATTACAATCATCAAAAAGATAATTATTTTTCTGTTACGAAAATATCACAATCTTTCCTGGGTCTTGCTATTGCCCTTGAAACAATCTACCGGGATTGTATCCGTATCTGCCGCCACGATGCCAGATATCGTCACTAGACATTTCACGCTCTTAACAGCAAACACAGTGTTTTTCTCCCCTGTGAACCCTTCTTCATTCCTAGAGACTTCAGTCTATAACCAATATCCTCAGTCTATATTTATACTGCATAACTGCTTAGTAATATTTATAATCACTCCATTTCTAACAGAATTGCTTGATCACAGTTTTTATACCAGCCAGAGGTATGTATTCCTACTACATCATGTGTTATGTATTGTGTATTGTATATTGTGTATTGTATGTGTATTATGTGGGTATGTATTGTGTTGACACACACCAGTTGCCTTACTCCAAGAGTAGCTGTTGCATTACCAAATAATCTGTTTTCCCCAAAAAATAACAGCTTTTCCACCATCACGTTAGTAGTGGCGAATGCAGTATTAAAACGAGAACAGCTTTTACAGTATCTGAATGGTACAGATCACCTCTGTATCACTGTTGTAACCGCCTTTTCATAACCCGAACCACACAAGTCCCAGTTACACATTAAATGATGTCTTGAACCTCTATGCAGGTTCACCAACCAGATGCAAAACCGAGTCACCAACTTTTTACTGTCATCCACTGAAGCAAACTGGAACTCCGACTTTTCACTGTCACCCACTGAAGAATAAATGAACGCCAGCTTTCCACTGTCATCCACTGAAGAACAAATGAACGCCAACTTTCCACTGTCACCCACTGAAGCACAAATGAACGCTAACTTTACACTGTCACCCACTGAAGCACAAATGAACGCCAACTTTACACTGTCAACCACTGAAGCACAAATGAACGCCAACTTTACACTGTCAACCACTGAAGCAAAAAATCAATCCTCAACTTCCCACCTGCACCCACTCGAGTTACTCGTATTGCACTCATCCTTTCATCACTAGCACTCTAATTTCCGCATTCATCTACTGACATGTCACCTCCCCCCACACCCCCTCCCTTTTTGCCTTCAACCCACTGAAGTGCCACTGCAGCTCCCCTTCTTGCTTTCCCTACCCACCTACATGCATCACCTCCCACACAGCTACATGGATTCCCCACACACACACTTACAAACCTCCACACACCGACCTTTCTCCCCACCTCCCTCCCCCACAAGCCTAAACGCCTCCCCACATGCCTATTTGCCTCCTCTTACACCTACATGCCTGTCTCACACTCCTACATGTCTCTCCCAAACGCATACATACTTTTTTACTAGAGACTTGCATGACTCCCTCACACATATTCATGCCTCTCTCACACACCTCTCCATGCCTCTCTCACACACCTCTCCATGCCTCCCTCGCACAAACACAGTGGAACAGAACGCTCTGCAGGCAAAACAGAATAAACGAACATGTTCTCTCCTTTACTGATACGTTAGTAACGTAACCTCTGACGTCACTCCCTGTACACAAAGTCTTCGTTATAGAGCTGGACTCGAGTGCCAACAATACGTTACAGGATCAGAATTAACTCGGAATATACACTGGAAAGACAACAGTCGTTTTGCTGCTCTGGTTCAGCTACGCAGTTCCAGGTTGGTTATAACTTTTCAAAGTCTCTCATGTGGCAATGAATACGCAGAGATACATGGAGAAAGAAGGATTGACTGGGCCTCAAATGGGTAGCAATAAACAAAGGTTCGTTTGATGGTTACTGCTAGACCATACTGAAGCTTACCCGGCCAGTCGGAGTGCCATTTGCTGAGGGAATGTGTAGCACTGTGTTGATCTCTTCAGAGAGTGCCTGATGGCATCGCGTTCCCTCCACCTCCGTCAGGAGAACACGAACAAATGGATACGGATACGGTTGATATATATACAGTTGATTGCGCCTTCTATTCGAGGCCCAAATTAAGTAAAAATAAATGTTTCTGGTTTAGAAATTTACCTTTCTTGTGTAAGCATCTCATTCAGAGAGAGAGATGGAGCGGCCGCAGCAGCAGCAGCAGCAGCAACAGCAACATCGGCCAGCAACACAAGAGTCAAGTAACACTGAGGGGCAAGCAACACACTATTAAGGAGCTGTTATCTGCACATCATTACGGCTCCAGATCACACAGCTTCCATCCAAGGCTTCGGCGACACTACCAACCACCACAGATTGTAATTATCTTTAAATCACTCAATTATCTCTCGGTAAACACCAGTGTCAAATAGACACCGAACAACTTTTGGTGGTCTGTAATTATTTTCACCCCACGCTAGTTAAACACTCAAAGTATAGTGCAAGCGGCAGACATACGTGACAGACTTTTATATGAGAGACCAATTAAAACAAAGTGTCATAAAAATTCCATTGTTAATGGCAATTGGAGAAAGATGCGGAAAGAATCGCCGTAGAGAGATTCCACCGCCGTGAAGCACAGGAGGAGGCCGGGACGGACACGTATGATCGCCACGGGGTCCAGAAGCAGACTGACTGCAGGGAGCCCTTTGCTGCTGTGGCAACCCCCCTCCCACCAATTCCCCCTCCCTCCCCCTCCTCCTCAAAACACACCAACCACCAACAATATCCCACCACCACCCACCCAATGCCCCCTACCCCTCCCTTGCCCCCTCATCTCTCATTCAACACCGCCCCCCCCCCCTCCTAAACTCCAGTACACATACTCCTCATCCTAATTCTTCCTCTTCCAGTTCCTCTTCGTCGTTTATATCTATAATGTATTCCCTTGTTTCTTACTCACCTCTACTTCTTTCTTCTTACCTGTCTTTCTTCCCTTGAACTCCTTTCCATGCTTTCTTATCTTCAGCTGGTCCTCTAGTCTCTATTCCTCACCTATCTCTTTCTGTCTGTCTGTCTGTCTCTCTCTCTCTCTCTCTCTCTCTCTCTCTCTCTCTCTCTCTCTCTCTCTCTCTCTCTCTCTCTCTCTCTCTCTCTCTCTCTCTCTCTCTCTCTCTCTCTCTCTCTCTCTCTCTCAATGTTAAAGCATCTCATTTGTCTAACCAGAATTCATCAGTACTTTATCTATTATCTATACCGTGTCTATAATCTATTATCTTCCATGTCCTTCCTTGTAATCATATGTCCACCTGTATAGATTATTATGAACTCCCACGTGCTCCCATGTCCGTTTGTGTATGCCCATGTTCTCGAGCACATGTCCTTTTATTTTCTCTTATGTCCACCGACTCTCTTTTCCATACCTTCCAATATACTCGTAAGAGTTTCCATCTAATCTCGAGTCCTCCCATACTCATTCGTGTCCTCCCGTGTCCTCCCATGATGACCATTTGACTAGGGTATCTGTGTTATCATAACGTTATGCAGATAACCCCCGGAGTCGGCAGATTTGCATACAAGTACCTGCAGTGCATGGAAGCACACTAGGTGCACGGAAGCACACTAGGTGCACGGAAGCGCATGGGAGAACACAGGGTGCATGAGTTTGCACGTGTGTACATGTGAAAACTGCTGGTGTTTGGAAACACACAAAATACGCACGTCGGAGGCCCACGTGGTTTCCAACTCACTCTTCAAAATTATATTTTGTGAGTGCCATTAGAGAGAACAGAGTGCCTTTAATAAGCAGATCGCAGCAACTTGGGTAGCGAGAGAACCTTCAGTGCCAATCCAGCTCCTGCCGAACCTTGAGGACTTGGGGGTGGAAAGGTCTGGAGGACAATCATCCCCACATGACAATGATTAATTATTAACATGAAAACATGTGACATTGCAGTGAACTCCGATATATTTTCTATACTCTCTGCCGAGCGATTGGACTATTTGACACACCATTAAAGTAATTTATATTCCGTTAGAAGCTCAGTGACTCTGCTTGTAAAAGCAGAAGCGTCCAGGTACGTCCAGAGTGCTTGAGGATTTAGCCAGTGCTTTTAACTGGATGGGTGATTCCTTTATGGCAACAGAAGATCAGCCGAGTGTGAACCATTGCTTCTGGTGAAGGTGAGGACATTAAACCAGGCAGGAGATCATTATAAATGCCAGGATGAACACCAATCATACGGCTAGAGCGTTTCCTCTGCTTGCAGCTTAACACGTTCTATCACTATTTGCTGCGCGATTCACCGAACTCACATCTTGGAAACACGAAGTATTTGAGAAGAATTTTTTTTCTAGGAGTTTAAATGTTCAGAGGAATAATTCTACACGTAATGGCATAATAGTGAGTCTTGTGGTGTCGAAAATATTGATATATTTTTCTTACAAAGAACGAACTAAGCAATATATTGTTAACTGCTTTTAATATTTTATCTGGCTCTACCCTCTCTCTCTCTCTCTCTCTCTCTCTCTCTCTCTCTCTCTCTCTCTCTCTCTCTCTCTCTCTCTCTCTCTCTCTCTCTCTGTCTATCTCTCTGTCTCTCTCTCTCTCTCTCTCTGTCTCTGTCTCTCTCTCTCTCTCTCTCTCTCTCTCTCTCTCTCTCTCTCTCTCTCTCTCTCTCTCTCTCTCTCTCTCTCTCTCTCTCTCTCTCTCTCTCTCAATCTACATGTCTTGTTTTTTAAGCTAAGACCAGGGTACATTTGGGATGTAACTGGTTTTCTTACTGAAACTACCACCAAAAACTGTTATCCTACATCAGTCCAGATGAAGTCTGCCCCTAGAGACACTGATTTTGTGATTTTATGTATATATATATATATATATATATATATATATATATATATATATATATATATATATATATATATATATATATATATATATATATATATATATATATATATAATAAAAAAAAAAAAAAAAAAAAAAAAAAAAAAACTGAGTTTATTTTCTGTAGAAGAATGTGAATTCAAGTGAATTCTAGTACGAGGATAACGGCAAATTTATAAATGAGTCGACTCTCAGAGTCAGTGAATTGGTGTCAAGTGTACTTTAAGGTAGTCCTTCTGAACCCTTGTTATGAACTGCCTATTTTATCGATCAAATAGACTTAATTTCCGGAAGCTGTATCCTAAGCTTATGACTGCATTCTTAACCTTTCCATTTATAATTGCGAAAAATGAACTCTAGCCTTTTTAAAGGCTCAGATATCACAATAGAGCATCAATGTTCCTTCTCAGGCATACGATAGCAGGTTATATCTACATCCGAAAAATGGCGATCATGGATACAAGACGGTATTTAATTGAATATAGAACATGCATGCTGATCAATGAAAAAAATAAATCCGGTGTTCAGTGATCAAATTGACGTCTTGAGGATGAGGTCCGATCTTTCATGACCATGAAGACATGAGGAGCACCTAGCAAGCAAAACACACAAGAAACTCACATCCTTTCGACGCATCTCATAACTCGACAACAATTGTTTCAAAAATCTTGTATGAAGCACATATTCGCTCCTATCTTGAGTATGCACCACTCTCCTTCATGACCTTTCCAAACCTACTTTCATCAGTTCGTTTGATAGATAAATAGTTCGATAAATATATAGACAGATAAATGTGTAGATTTATTGAGAGGAAAACATTTCCATACAACCGAATCCCTGCCTGTCCCAAAGCAATCTCACCTGCCATGGCTATTTTTCTTGCAGTTTCAAGGGCTGGCACATTTCGTATCCTAAATTCAGAGACAATATGCAAATTCCACCAGTTCTGTAGGCCAGCTGAATTTCTATACTGGTGCATCGGAAACCTCTGGATTTGTTGAAGAGTCAGCCACACGCACTCTCCCAAGAGCTAGCAACTCCTGCTGATGAAATCGTTACCTGGAACACTTAAAATGGTACAAGTTTTTATTTAGACATATTGTACAATTATTTTGGTATCTGCCGTTTTGTGTAGTTAAATTTGGTATGAAGTGAATTGTTCATTTGTGATACAATCAGGCGGAGTGTACTATTATTAGGATCAGGCTTATAGTTCACATACGTTATTAACAGCACATTGTATTCATATTTTTATATCATTCGTGTTTTGATATTATATTAGTACAAGAGAAACTCATCACCAGTATTGATATCAGTCTTATTGTACACTTATTAATGTGTGAGTTATTGACACAGAACCCGAGAGAGACAGAAATTGAGACAGACAGTTGATAGATGGATGGATTGAAATATTGACAGATAGATGGGTAGATGCATAGATAGACGGACAGATGAGAGATAGACAGACCCGAACCACGCCGGATACCCCTCCAAGTAAACCAATATGCAAGGTTCACCACCTTTTCGTGTGTATCCCGGGGCCCCAAGTGAAGGAAAGTAAGTTCCGTGGTTCAAGGCACAGTTTTGCGAGGCGTGAGTGACGAAGGAGTCCGAGTCGCTCCACTTTGGCCCTATTCCTGGTTCTTACGACCTGGCACGCGTGGCACCTGAGAGCTTCTCACCACACACTGGTGGTAACCAGGCACCGTGCAGGTCTCAGCAACCTGGAATTAAGCTTAAGCTGAATTCAACAAATTTCCTCATCTTTCGCGCTTCACAAAAGTGTCTTGAGCCGGTGAATGAAATAGTTTGTCACTTGATAGCGGATGGCAATTGACCTTTAACAGTTACACTAACTCGTAGTTCCCACAAGTCGTAGAATCTCTATAAGGAATACATGAGCGGTTCCTCCGACTATGGGTGCATATATATGGAGGGTTTAATCTTAAACGAAAGTGTACAGGGTGGTTAGTCAGAAATCGAAAACAGCTAACAGCCCCTTCATCATCTCTCCCACCCCACCCAAGAAGCTCATTGGCGTTGGAGCCATCAGAGCCTTAACGATGACACAAAACTCCTATGCAGACGATTTTTGGCGTTCCACTTAGTCTCTGGAACGTTCTCCAGGTCCGCAGTCTTGCACGGCCAAGTCCCTGGTACCGAATTCAACACCATGACACAGGCTTTCAGCTTCGTATTCTAATGTAAATTTACCTGTACATTTAACAGCGTCATCTTTTACATATCTAATGTTTACTATCCATCTGTACACCTATATAATGCTAGGTTGGTGAGAACAACATCTTTAGAGTCCGCGTAGTATACCCAGTGGTATAGTTGGGTTCATTCTCGATTCACAATTGGGAATCTTAGGTTCGAATCCGAGGCGCAAGAGAAATAATTTAGCACATTGGCTGCCATCTAATTCCTGTTTTCACCTATTAGTAAATAGGTACACAGACGTTAGTCAGCTTGTTGTAGGGTTGCATTCTGGGGAGAGTGTGAAGATCAACTTTAGGGGTCCGTAAAATAAGCCAAATAGCTATATATATGTAAAGGCTGCCAGTCTACTACAAAAATAATTATTAAATTATTATAATGTTTTCTTGTGTAACTGAAAATTACCGTCATAGTCACGGAATGTATGATAGCTTAGAAAGAATAATTATTGTGATTTAAGGTTTCTTTCATTTATTCTATAAAAAGAAAATTGCGATCATCTTCAGAGAAAAGTCTCAGGAATTATTTTCGGAATGTTGTCGAAGAAATTGTTCTATGCAGCAATGTTCCGACTACACCACCCTGGAAAAATATTGCTTCTAGAGCGTGTTCTACAGCAGTATACTGATCACACCAGCCTGAAGTAGTATCGTTTCTGAGGTGCGTTCGCGTGAGGAAGGAGTGTTGATGACAAGTTGGATAGCTCGGTTACTTCGTGAACTTTTTAGGATATACAGAAAATCTTTAACAATAACAAGATGTTTTAGCTACAACACCAGATTTCTGTCGAGTATCCAATCAAATTTCTCAGCAAAATCCGAGGGGGTGACACTTGAATTGTCTCTCAGACACACACACACACACACACACACACACACACACACACACACACACACACACACACACACACACACACACACACACACACACACACACACAGCCAAACGCAAAGTTATGAGGACCAGAACAAAGGTACACGGCAAGGAAAGACACACCAGGTTGTGATAGGTATGCAGCATGGATCCATTGTTGTAATATCTGTACTGAGAATGCTAAAGCCCTCGAAAATATTCTTTAACTCACATGATATTCATCTCTCTCGTTCTCTCTAATGATAGCATGCATGTTATGCAGTCATAGTAATATTGGTGCGACATTCCATTCAGTACGCTACCTGCTGAAGATAATGATTTCGTGATTTTTTAAGAGAGAGAGAGAAAGAGAGAGACAGACAGATAGACATACAGACAGACCCAGGTACACCCAGGTGCACATCTCCCAGGTATACCTAGCTACACCATGCAGCGAATATAAAACCACTGTTGCATGATAAATCACAGGTCAGTCTCCGGCATAATTTTACATAATCTGCGAACGACGGACCAATAATGACACGGAATCCAATTAAATGCATACCACTCCTCTTTAAAAAAAAGAGAGAAGAGGATCAAGCCGTATCTCTTCAGTATTATTTATGAGTTAATTTACCAGAAAGCTTTAAAATTAATGCCAGTAAAACTGAAGATGGTTTAATTATTTACAAACGCCTCTTGAACCGAATTAGTTAATTAAAGGAGCAAATATTTGGAGTTGAGTGAGGCCGGGCGATAAAACAAGAGCTTATATCATTAAACTTTGATGTGTCCCTAGAGGTGAGGCCTCTCTGTGATTATTTTGAGTAATGTCAATTTCTGACAACATTTTTGGGTTGTTAGAGGGAAATTAATTCGAGAGATTATTGTGTTTATACTCTTCTATACACAAGTGTCTACTCCCATCACATACATCAATGAACACGCAAGATATATATATATATATATATATATATATATATATATATATATATATATATATATATATATATATATATATATATATATATATATATATATATATATATATATATATATACACACACACACACACACACACACACACACACACACACACACACACACACACACACAGAATGTCCGTTAGACGCCAGATAGGGAAGGGGAAAAATGGGTGAGAAGGGGAGGAAAGATAGGGAGATGGGGGGTAGAGGGGGCGGGGAACTGAGCTGGAAAGAGGGACAGGAAGTAGAAAGAACTGGCAGACCGGGAGAGTGGGGAAATGGGGAAACGTTGGGAGAATTGGAAGGAAGGTAGAATGTGGATGGCGGGGGAGGGATTGACGGTCCTGGGCACCGCCGGGTACCCTTCCCCATCCTAATGTGTGTGTGTGTGTGAGTAATTCATATTTCACCAGTTACTTTTATTGATTTCTCTACCTCTGTGACTCGTAGTGAGATGGGTCTTGGTGCTGGTGATAACCAAGAGAT
>NC_091170.1:28756064-28766064 GCF_040958095.1 Procambarus clarkii
AACTTCAAGACAATCAGATGTAAGTTAATGGTAATGTGAACATGAGTAACGTGACCTAAGGGACAATACACAATAGGGCGGATATAATAGTTTTGTGTCCCAAAATGAACAATGGTGTGTGAGTAGACGTGATAAACGACATGTTAGCAAAAACCTTATAAAAAGTATAAGATATCTTATACTAGTTATACGATATCAATAGCTTTCCCAACTGGCCCCTGAATTTAAAGGTCTGAGCTACAGTCCCAATGTATATATGGAAGCTCTACGTGGTTAAACCCAGACCATCCATTAGGAAGCGGGGAAGCTTTTCTTCCGGGTACGCGTAGATTGAAAGGGCTGTGTTGACAATGTGAAGGAAAGGCGTGGCCGGGGAGCTGAAGCTCGCACTACGTGTATATATCGTTCCTTGTACACACACACACACACACACACACACACACACACACACACACACACACACACACACACACACACACACACACACACACATACACACATACACACACAGATACACACGCGCACATGAGCAAAATATCTTTCATGAAAGAAAACATTTAGGTGAAATCACACAAGTTTAGTCACATTCAGATAAGAGAAGGTCGATAATGGGCAAAAGGCGAGGACCAGGAGACTTAGCTCAACCATCGTTGCCAAGTATGCAGTCCAACGCAACTATCCATCCATCATTAACTGCAAATTTTGGCCATTTGGGCGGATCAAAGTCACAAAATACTGTGCAGTATTTTGCAAAATAATAAAAATGTCGTAACTGGGAGATTAATGGATGGTCAGAAATGTGGCTGTGGTTATTTTTTTTGGTATATTGTTTTTTTTGTTTGTTTATGCCTCTATGTGATATAGATATACGTATTGTTTGGAATTATAATAGCAGTGGCCGTGTTAAATGGTCATCGCGTCTCTAACTGATCAATAATAAAGTACATGTTAGTATGTAGGGCACTTGTGTATTGATCCACACATCAGTGGTTGTCAATGTTAAATGAAATAAAAAAATCAATATAAGTAAAAAGTTGATCATTCAAAATAATAGAAACACCAACAATATCAGAAACAATAAAAATAATTATAACAATAATAATAAAAATCAAACCAAAAATACCATTTTTAATAATAATCTAATAATATAGTTAAACACAAATATTTTAATTGCTAATTATAATAGTTCTAATGAAGTGTTTCATTGAAATATTTAATAGCAAATGTCTCCGAATTCCATAAACGAACTTTATTCGCATTTAACCCCACAGTTGTTCGCTAGAGAACGTTTTGGGAGGCGGCCGTCCACAGAGCCAGCGGGGAGAAGGCGTAATGTTGTCATATATATTACGCATTCTTGTGTTAAATTGCGTAACTGCTCATATTGCTGGATTATACGTGGGTGTGGTCTAATACTTGCGTGGGAGTGTGTGGGTGTGTGCGCTGGGAGTTGGAGGAGGTTGTTTTATAAGCGGGTGTGGCTTGTGGGTTTTATAGGCATGTGTGGGAGTAAGAGATGGGGTGGGAGGATAGCTTTATACGTGGGTGGGTGTGGTCTGAAACGTGCGTAGGAGTTTTAGTGTTGTTCAAAGATGCATTACAGGCTTCAACAAAATACTTGCCAACACCTATATCTCCAGGAAGGCCACATTTTTCGCGTGATCATCCACGAAATATGATTTGTCTCAAAGATCATATAAAATGTCTTCTTTGGTTGCAGTTGCTGTTTGCAATAAGATTGTAAATTTAACGTAATTATGTAGCGGGGTTAACATATTTGGGTATAACCTTATCCGATTACTTGTTCTGATAATTGACTGAAATCCCTCCTTCTCTCTCTCTTCCTCACACTCTTTCCCTCTCACATTCCCTCACTCTCCCTCCCTCTCCCACTCCCTCACTCTCTTTCCCTCATCCATATATTTCTTCTTTCTCCCTCTCTTTCACTTTCCTTCTTTCCCTTATCCATCCACTCCCCCTCTTCTCCCTCTCTTAAACCCATTTCTCTCCTCTTTCTCTCCCTCTTTCTTTCTTTTCCCTCTCCATTTCTGGCAAACCATTTTCAAGTCCAATTTTTGTAGTAAATTGTATGAAGTTGACTTGATCATTTTTACTACAGTGACTGAAATTGATAAAAGTCTGCCAATTATAGATATCCTAATTCATAGGAAACATTTTTCTCCTTAATTTAGTGTTTACTGAAAACCTACTAACAATGGGTCACGTGCTCATTATTTCTCTGGGCATAGACATAATGTTAAAAAATCAGTTATTTCCTCTATCTATCCGTGTAGCTCTTCGAAATGGGAGAAATAGAGAGTGAGACATAGTGACAATCCGATATAACAGTCATTTTTATCAGCCTGCTCTCTGATACGCAGTTAACTATGCGTGGAGGACAGTTTTAAAACTGCACTACGAAATTAAATCCTATTAAACATGGAATTCTATATTAAACACTGACTCCCGGGATGCGACAGTGTAATCCTATACGATTGAATCCCTCAAGGCAATTTTTTTTAAATGAACATACATAATTAGGAGGCTTACAGAGCAAGAATCGTTAGTAAAAATCACGGAATACTACGAGGTTGTGAAAGTAGACGGAAAAGTTCATCATTCAGCGGACCGCGAAATCTTAAAAAGCCAATAGATCATAAAACAACTTAGCATTCACTAAACTGAGATACAAATATATCAGAGAAAGAGAAAGAAAGAGACGGAAAAATATACAAGTCAACAGCCAAAAAAGAAAAGCGACAGAGGCAGATAATAAGGAAAGAAACAGGAATCTACAAAAATCCTCTGGAAACATTGGAATGTTTATGTAAATATATTAGTAGAAAAGTTAACTCTCTGGAACCTTGGCGTTTATATTAAGAGTTTGAACTGTTGGGACGAAGACCACCACACTCACTGAGATGTGCAGAGAACCACCAGACCGAGACATCTTTTTGCTCACCATCGTGGAAAACACATCACTTTGGGCGACCAAGCTCAAGACATGGGGAAAATAAGCTCAAGATTTTGAAAGCCCTTGATCAAATCGTTAGAAGGTCTTGATCAAGACTTTGGAAGATCTTGATCAACTCGCGAAATAGGTTCTCACAAAACCCGCCACAGGCAGAACGTTGTTAAAAGACAAAGGCTTATAGCCGTGTGATGCATCATCGAGGCAGCGAAAATGAGTTAGAGCCAACTAGAGAAGCATCAGGTGAATCTGATGTTCATGTGTGCAGCCACCTCCGGCAGTATTACCACCACGGGTGCTGGCCCCAGAGTCAAGCAGCTATTAACTCCTGGCATTTGTAGCCTTTCCTTTGTTCCACTGCACGACGGCGCTATTGTCTCCATTTTACGTTTCTAAATTGAAATGGCAAGGAGGGAGATAATACATGAATTTACATTCATTTAGAACGAGCAGGATTCTCAGGGGTTTTGTTATATCTAGTAAAGAAAATTCTGAGATTCTCTGGTGAGCCTTTTGCTATATCAAATTATAACCATTTTAAGTTATATTTATGCGTACATTTCACGTATATATAACTTTTATTTTGTGTATGTTTCATATTCACGTATTTTCATTTGTATTATACGTATATGTCCGCACTAAATCATATTGTTTTAATTTGTCGAACATCTAAATTGCAGCTGTTTTTCCGTCCCTTCATCTGTCCAATCACTTTGGAACACACGTATTAAACCGAACTATTTCTAACCCTCAGGACGCGAAATGAAACATACGATCTCTTGATGTTTTCCGTCACCAGTTGTATTCCACTTCTATATCTTGGGTCGAGTGAATGATGTACTGTGCACTTAACATTTGTATCCAATATATAAAGTTTATTATTTATTTTGCTTTTATGGTTTATGGTTTTAAGTTCTGGTGACCATCAGTAGATGTTAAGTTATTTTCCAAACTTTATTAACTATAGAGTTAAAAGATATGGGTTGTAAGTACGAGTGTTTTTCATTTAAATATTTCGGTATTATTGGGTCGTGATGGGAAAATATAGTTTACAGTGAACACAAAGGTATTATGACCACTAAATGTTTGATAAATTGATGATTACTATATTTCCTGTGATGGAGGGATCAAATTGGAATGGAAATGCGCTACACCTAAAACACCATTCACTCATTGTATTGTGTTAGGATGAATATGTCCCGGCTTAGTGACCTTTTGTTTTAAAACCATATTACATGCAAATTCACTTCACTTTATTCATATAATACCGAATCAAAACACACACACCCACACACCTATCAGATAAACACACACAAACACACCCACACAAATCAAATTTACACTCGGAACGCATAAACACACACACACACACACACACACACACACACACACACACACACACACACACACACACAAACTTCGGTTAGAGGTGTGTGTGTGTAACCTTTCTACCCTCCTCGGCTAGAAAGGCGGGGTCCAAGAGCTAATACAAACTTCTCAATAAGCACCCCCCTAACCAACCCACCCAGCACCCACGAACCAACCCACCCAGCACCCACGAACCAACCCACCCAGCACCCACGAACCAACCCACCCAGCTCCAAGCACCACATCAGAACCAACGCACTAACAACGCTGCATGATTTACGTGCAGCGTTCAACTATTGACAAAGAAGGAGACACGCATATACCAGGGGACCGAAACACACGATCAACAGCCCACAGGTAACTGTTGTATATGTTATCAGACTCTGGCCGCCCCACTAAACAGCGCTCAATGGAAGTGAAAATGAAGTGTAAACAGAGGAGCAATTAGCAGCATCGGAAATAATAATAATTATTACAGTAGTGACAACAGTATTACCATAAATATGTTCGTATATATGTTAATATTTATGTTAGTTGATGTTTGTAGTGGCACAGCCACAGGAACTGCGATATCTTCTGCCTCTACGGTTATTGTAGTTACTGCGGCTGTAATTAGTGTTTGTATTAATATTACTTTTATTACCAAGTTTTATCGTCGAGTGGTAGAGTACGCGACAGACAATGCTGGGGTCAAAGGTTCGCGCCCACCTCACAGCCTTGCTTTGATTTTTCTTATTACTTCCATTAATATCACCCTTACTTCTCATTCTATTGTTTCACATGTATTTTAGTGGCCGGATGTGGTCAGGTCTCTCATTTTTCCCCCTTCTCCACTCTCATAATCCTCCTCCTATCATATCTCTCATTTCTTATTCCCTTTTCTTCTAATCTTCCCATCTTCTACCCCTCTTCAACTTTCTACCCTAAGATCCTCCTCCTCTAACTCCTCTCCTGCTCTTTCCACCTTATCTATCAATATCCCCACCTCTCTCCCGCCCTTTCCACCGCTCTCCTCTCACTCCCAACATCCACCTCTCTCCCTCTCATACCTCTCGCCTAGTCTTCGCTCTCCCACCTCTCTTTTCTACTCCCCCCCCCTCTCATCCTCTCTTTCCTCTTTCCACCTGTCTCCTTCTCCTTTCCTCTTATCAAACTTTCTCCCACCTCCCACTCTCTCTCTCTCTTCCTTCTTTTCTACCCCTCTCCCCTTTATCTCTCTGTCTCAGAAAATTTAATATTGAATTCACTGTCATCGTTTTCGGGTCAGGAATACAGGATCTCGGCTCAGCCACCTTGCACTGATCCCTTGGTTGTGGGTGGGGGTCACTACGAGTCCCATCCCCCCCCCCCTCTTAAAAGAAGCAATAAGACCGACCCCGCCCCTCCCCACCAGCCTATGTCCGTCCAGTCCCCCAGACCATTCATCCTGCAAAACTGGGTGAGGAGAACGGCCAAGTTTCTAGCCTTTCAAAAGTCAGACAAACAGACATTCTTTCTCCTAAGTGTAGATGTGATCGTGCTTGATCGCAACGCTAAAGATACAGCTGACAGAACCACTTCATTATTCTCGTCATTCTGGTTATCTTCCTGTATTGTGAAGTACACACATCAGAAGTTGAGCTTTCTGGTTCGTCGTCGTCCCTTCACCTTCTAGTGTGTAGTCTGGTCAAACTTCCTGGATCCTTCCATTATGAAGAACATTGATGTGGGGGACTTCAAGGCTCCAGCTGTCCCCACGCCTGGATATTTTCCAGGTCCATCAATAGCTTTCAGAATGACTAATTCTCTTAAACTATTTCTTAAAAATCAGATACATCGTAGCTTACTTTTAAGAACGGGCCTTAGGAGATCTCGCTAGGAATTTAAATTGCGGTAAAATATGTATTCTAATGTTAAAGCCCGTTTTTCATCTGACAGTAACAGCCTCCTGTATCATGTGTGAATGATAACAGGCATAACTAGGAACGTAGTTATGAATGATTTAACACAAGGAAAAGGCGCTCTGACCTGCTCTAAAATGTCACTCAGAGTCGTTTGCCAATCTCGAAAGTTCAGAGTGAGAAGCAGAGTGCAAGTTAATGGCATAGTTTTCCCCTCTTTGTTATTCGTTCACCTTCTTTACTAATTTACCCTTCTTGTTCTCTTTTTGTTCTAGTTGTTGTTGTTCTTCTTCTTCTTCTTCTTCTTCTTCCTACTACTGTATTTCTCCTGCTTCGCGTCTTCCTTATCCTCCTCGTCATCCCTACTTTTCAACACCCTCCTCATCTCTCTCTTCCCATCATCGTTTTCGAAAACATTTTGCTCGTTCTTAATCTGGGAAAACTTGAAGAGGGAATTTATTTTCAATTTTTCCGATTTCGCGTTCTTTCCTGGGCTGAGTGTTTACTAGTTGTTGAATGAGTATTAATTTATGCATATATAAAACGATTCATACATATGCATATACGTGATATAAACACACACACACACACAAATAATAAAACTCATGCACAAAAATGATAAAACACATACACAAATAATAAAATAAACACACACACACACACACACACACACACACACACACACACACACACACACACACACACACCCACACACACACACACACACACACACACACACACACACACACCCCTGGGACAGGTCTGTGGGAGAAAACACCACTAACAGCAGCTTAGCAGCAATAAAACCTTCAAGTCTTCCCCATCCACCAAACATAACCCCAGCAACACAGCGTGAAGGACTGACTCTGAGCGAGCACATCTTCCTACAGTCCTCCATGCCCAGATCGTGTTGATCTTCATCTATAGGTCAAGTCAGCCATCGAAACCAAACTGTTGATGATGCTTGGGAATGCAGTATTAAAAAGATACTTTCAAATGATCAGGACAGAGAGAAAGCAATCGGGGTATCGGAGCTTTACATGTTGGTGGACACCTTAAATACTTTAATATTATATAGTATATAGTATATATATGAATTGATATTATATGTAATATAATATAAACTGTCACGACCTCGTCACGACCGTTCTTGACCATGACTCGACCCAATTTTCACTAGATCTCTCATCGTCCATGAAAATTCCAATAGAAAGTGGATTTTTTCAAATATATTATCCTTAGGAATTTGAAAATCAACTTCAATGTATAAATGATACAACGAAAATCCCTGAAAAAAATAAAAATATATTTTTAAATTCACGATCGTATCTGCACGTTTGGTTTATGGCCGGTTCTTGAGGCATATAATGCCATTTACCTCAACAACCCCTAAGTGAGCTGACTCTATGTTAACCTTCTCGTTTATGGTGGAAAAGTTAAGCTCGAAGGATCTGGTATTCATCGCCCAAGAAGTCTGAATCCAGTACGTACTGTGAAAGTTTGTAAATATGTATTGTGTATATGCAGTATATATATATATATATATATATATATATATATATATATATATATATATATATATATATATATATATATATATATATATATATGTATATATATATATATATACAATGATTCCACTCAAATCGCCCTTTAACTGATCAATCAAAAATGGGACAAAATTATACACACCACTACTAATGTTCAAATTACATGATTTTGTAATCTGTATTAAAGCAGATACAATAATGTTTCTATTGAATGTAACAATATTAATAATATTTATTTTACAATTCGAAGAAGCCCTTTCTCAATCAATTTTGTGAAAACTTTCCTGACAAATGAATTGTCAGAGGCCCCTTAAAGATTTGAATCCAAATGTTTCTGCTTATTTTCACATCTGCTTGTACAAGTGTTTAGTGTGTCAATACCTTATTCCAACTGGTCACTAGTCTTACGCTGCTACGTCTGTGTGCCTATTCTTTGCTTACAGGTGTGTGTGTGTGTGTGTGTGTGTGTGTTTACATATGCGTGTATGTGTGATTGCGTGCTCATGAGTGTATTGCAGTATATAATTATTTCCCAGAACCACAAATGAGAACTAAAAATATCCTTTATAAAAAAAATATACACAAATTTTCCAAACTTTTCTTCAGGCTTTACACAAGGCGATATATACCCCCGCAAAGCATCAGTAATGGCCCCACTTTTCAATTGAAGATCCAGTCTATTGAGCCATTAATTGCTAGCGATAATAGGTGAATTTTTGCTGACGATTTGCTTCCCTTTACCCTTTTCCACTCTTCCAATCCCCCCTCAGAGATGCACCCTTTTTAAACATTTTAATCCACTCGTTCATCAATTTATTTCTTTTGCTTGAATCTTACGTCGCGATATTTTCTGCGAGTCAGAGTACGTAGAGGTTATATAAGAACTGTGCTGCTTTCAGCTCGTGGGTAAATGAGTGCTTAAAGACGATGTGACAGAGAGGCTGGGCCAGAGATTCAATGATGAGAGATGCGGATGCTTAAGAATGAGATAAATATAGCTCGCGTGAGAAGAAAGACAGAGCGAGAGAGAGAGAGAGAGAGAGAGAGAGAGAGAGAGAGAGAGAGAGAGAGAGAGAGAGAGAGAGAGAGAGAGAGAGAGAGAGAGAGAGAGAGAGAAAAATAGACAGAAAGAGAGGACAGACAGACACACAGAGAAAGAAATAAGGTGAAAAGCAGACAAACGCACATGGTCAGACAAACGTCTAGGTTTGGCCTGCAGTATTCCTGGCTGGTAAAGCAGGTTCTCTGTACTGGGAAGAGAGTGGCAGAGTTCCCTATCAAATTAGGGAAAAGTTAAACTCACACGAAACTGCAGAATTGGAGAACTCCCTCTGCGTGGCCCAAGATGCTGGTGGTAGTGAGATGGGCAATGACGGTGGTTGTGGTGGTTGTTGCGCCATTCTGGTGGTAGTGGGTGGGAGATAGTAGGGGGTGGCAGAGCTAATTTAGTGGCAGTGGTATAGTTCAGGTGGTTATGGTGGTTCGGGTGGTGCTGGAGGAAAGGTTAAGGGAGAGGTGGAGGGAGCGTCGTTGGTTACCGCGCCTCTGTGGCATCCACTAGTGCGGCAGCATCTGTTGACTTAGGTAACTGCCTCATCCAGTTCCTCTCACCAATATTCCCGCTATGTACGATACTGTTACCGTTCCTATTGCTTATGTTGCTGCCCCGGCTACTGCCTGCCCCTTCCCTTCCCATGCTGTCAGTGTTTGCTCTCTGTCTTTGACAATACTTGGGCAAACTTCCTATCTGTTAGCTTGAGAACTCCACGAGTTTCCCAGGCGAGGAAGTCAATTAGGAATTGTGAGTTTTAAATAAATCTTTGTTTCCTAAATCTGTGTTAGGTTTTAAGGGGAAATAAGTGAAAGAGAGAAAAATATACGAAGGAAGAAAGACAGAGAGAGAGAGAGAGAGAGAGAGAGAGAGAGAGAGAGAGAGAGAGAGAGAGAGAGAGAGAGAGAGAGAGAGAGAGAGAGAGAGAGAGAGAGAGAAAGAGAGAGAACTATTCACACTGTTACTAAACTCATAGTGTCACAATATTCACAATAAACCAATATACACATGCTGTCACTATACTGCTCACACTGTCACTATACACACAATCACCATACACAAACACTGTCAGTACACTCACACCGTCAATTTATTCATACTCTTGCTATACAAACACTCTTACTATATTCATACTGCTAATATCTCACATAGTCACTATACTGTCACTATTCATATACAG
>NC_091170.1:28768564-28823564 GCF_040958095.1 Procambarus clarkii
CTTTTCTAAACGACTACGACGAACTTACCAATTTTCAGCAACATCTGCCTGGGGAACGCAACGTCAGGTAACATTTACAACTGTAAAAATACAGTTGGTGATGGTAACAAGAGAGTATGATAATACAAATGAGTGGCATAAGCCCAGTGTTTCGTGATGAAGTTGACACACAAACTGGGAATGAACTTCAACTTTAATATAACAATGAAATGCAAGGTGCTTAACCCAGCAAGAAATGAAAGCAAGCTAGAAGATTCACAGCCCTATGGCACATCTCATTCCTTCTTGACAGCACGGATTGCAAGCACCCATCATGAACATGCATCTCAATCCTAAAAAAAATTCAATCTCCCCTCCCCTGTCCTCCCTAGTCTATTTCCCCTCTCTTCCCCTCCTTTCCCGCATCTTTTATCGGAACTTTGGACAGAATGGAGAACTGTGCGAGAATGCTCTTTCTTACGTCCCTTTCTGATTGGACTGGTCAAAACATCGGAGCCTTCAACACCGGCTAGATATTGGTGGACGTGCTGTTAACTATTTAGCTAATATTCGTAAAGCTTCTCCACCTGACGCTCAGCCATCAACAGCCTCATGGTGGTAATTCTCATCATTCCATCAATGATCACCACATAGTCTGACTCGAATCTGGACGGTGTTCGCTCAACACGAAGATCCTCGTGAGATGAAGCTACCAGACCATGTGAAGGCTCTGGCACACAGCTGTCCCCTGACTCATATTGTTTCTAATATTATTGTTACTTATAATTATGACTATTTGATTCCTAATGGGTGCAAATAATAAGCTCAACAAATGAATGAGTTTCAGATGAGCCGTTGTAGGATAGCAGGTCTTAACATACAGTTTTACTAGGAACAACAGTTACAGTCCTAATGAACTATAACCTTATTTAAAAGGGAGAGAGAGAGAGAGAGAGAGAGAGAGAGAGAGAGAGAGAGAGAGAGAGAGAGAGAGAGAGAGAGTAGTATATCCAAACTGTAAATGCAAACATGTCCCTCTACTTCCTTCCATCCTCTTTTATCCCCCTCCCTACCCTCTCTCTCTCTCTCTCTCTCTCTCTCTCTCTCTCTCTCTCTCTCTCTCTCTCTCTCTCTCTCTCTCTGTCTCTCTCTCTCTCTCTCTCTCTCTCTCTCTCTCTCTCTCTCTCTCTCTCTCTCTCTCTCTCTCTCTCTCTCTCTCTCTCTCTCTCTCCCCATCCCATTCCTGTTCTCTCGCTCTAATGTTTACAACCATACCATATCTCCCAGTAACATCTCTCCCATGTATATTCCCGAAGTTATACCCCGAATTCTCCCATTATCTAGGAATATACTGCCTGAATGCAATCTATATCTTCTCCACATCTTGCAAATTTCTTCGCGTTCTATTCTGTCCCCTCCTGCTCTATTCGGTTCAATTTGCTTCCTTTCTGCTCTATTCTTTTTTATTTTGTTCCTTTCCCTTTCATTCTGTTTTACTGGGCATCGTTGCTTTTGTATGGTATGCAGAAAATGTTATTTTTCGTTGATAAAGCATTCCGTTCCATGCTGTTCCTTTATAATATAATGTTATTTACTATTCCCAACCCCCCTCAAATGTTCTATTGCAGCTGGTTACAATGTTTACTATTCCATTTTATTGCGGTCTAGTGTCTTGAGTTTTCTTCCCTTTCGATGTGATTATTGCATTTTACACGTCAATGAAGCACCCCGTTCCACTCTATTCCTTTCAGTTTCACTCTGCTTCATGTGTTCCATCCGACACCTCTGTCTCCGTGATTTTTTGTGTTCTATATTTCTATTTACAGTTTACCTCTATTAGATTTATGTCTAATTTGACTAACTCTTATCTAATATTGAACGACCCAATGTTGTTTCCTGTTCTAAAATGGTATCTTGAGCTTTTCATTATTCCAAATTGGTTCCCCAAGGAATTTTGTATTTCAGAGTGGTAACCATTGACATTCTCTGTTATGGAAAGAACCCGCCTTTCCCAGCGTTTTTTCTGTTCAAGAATGGTACTTCCTAGTCATTCCCTATTCCATGATGGTACTCCTATCTTATATTTTTTAACAAATGGTTTCCCCCCCCCCCCCCCCTCGAGTCGTCCTCTATTCCAGAATGGTACTCATAGTCCTTTGTTTTAAAAAATGGTTACCAGGCCCGACTCTGTTTCAAAATAGCACCTCTCAAGTCCGTCTCTGTTTCAGAATGGTAATGGGCAAGTTGTCAATATTCAGGATCCATTTTTCGGATGTTCTGATTATTAATAGTTTTGCCTTTCAACACATTGGAGACTTCATAAGTGTTGAAAATCTCTTACTGCATTCATGAATAGTGTAGCCAGGAAGGTTGCTAGGAAGGTTGCCAGGAAGGTTGCCATGAATGTTTGCTAGGAAAATTGCCAGGAATGTTGCTAGGAGATTGACAGGAAGATTGCCAGGAGAGTTGCCAGGAAGGTTGCCAGGATGGTTGCCATGAAGGTTGACAGGAAGGTTGACAGGAAGGTTGACAGGAAGGTTGACAGGAAGGTTGCCAGGATCGTTGCTAGTAAGGTTGCTAGGAAGGTTGCCAGGAAGCCTGGCAGAACCTGTCCAGAACAGAAAATGTTGTCAGTGGTACCAACTTCTCCGCACTGTTCCTCAGAGTCGCAGTAAAGCCAGTTGTGCCGGCCAGGAAGGAAACGTTCCCCATTAGCAATCGTGACGAAGAAATATGTCTCTCTATGACTTCTATTGTTAGCAAGGAAGCCGATAATGCTACTTAAGCAAGTACACTTTTTAGTTGTTTCATTAAATGGTGTACACAACGAGTGGTGAATCCTGCTTCTCGGGGTATATACATTTGCAGACAATCAGTGATTCTTAATGTATATACATTAAGAGTTTACCTCAGGTTCAGAACAAAAATATACTTTCTGGTTGTTCAGTAAACCATCAAGGCGACGTAGATAATCTCTTCAAGGGTTTTCAAGCTTTAAGCTCAACCTTCAAATCAATAATAAATAATCACTTCTCTCAGCCAATTGTAAATGATTTTTTAATCCATTACTTTGCATATGTATATTAAAAAATGCAGATTATATGTCAACATAAATCATGGGCTTCCGATTCGCTTAATTCCATAATAATTACTTTTTTTTTAATTTTCAAACGCAAAGCAAATTAAAAGCATATTTAGTAGTTTAGCATCAGAGAATATAGCTCTTTATTTATGTATGATTTCGCAAATGTATATTCATATATCATATTTTATCATGGGATAAAAAAAAACGCCAAATTAATAATTACTTCAAATTCTGCTAGGTCGAGCCAGCCTTCCCCACCTCCTCCTCATCCTCCCCTATTCCCTGAAAAATTAGTGGGTATATTGCAATTATTTCTGTAATAGGGTCATTTTTACTTTTGTGAATGCCATTTCTAGGCATTAATTATATTTGTAATGTTTCTGGGGGAACGCTTGAGAATAACAATATATGTTTGTAACAATGTGGATCTTAACTACACTTTGATGATACACATTTTTAAAAGAGGTATCTTTTGGCCTTGAAATTTATTATTATTTTTTGTCATTGGTTTGGCTTCTGATATATATTTGATTGAAGTGACTGTGAGTTTTTGCCCTTATTTATAATTATAGGAGTGGTGAAATCGTTCTGCTTTTTCAAAGGGAATTTTGGAACTTATAATCACTTGAAGTATCTCTAGTTTGGTACTTTATTATTGAATGGCAGAGATGTAGTGAAGCCACATTTGTTCTTGAGTGAAACTACATTTGTTCTTGATTTAAGCCAAACCTGTTCTTGAGAGAGGAAGCCTCAGTAAAACCACATCTAGTATGAGAGAGAGAATTCCTAGAGAGAACAGAATTGGAAAAGGAAACAAATTCTTGTTAATGATGGATTTCATAGCCGCCAAGTGCAAGGAACATGAGTCTGATATCACGCCACCAACAATAATTCGAAATGTGCAAATCTGGCCAAAGGTTCAAAAAGAGATTATGAAGAGGAGAAGGAGTTCGTTGAAAGACTTTAGAACAGAAGAAAACAGCAACACTTATAAGAGGAAAACGGACGAGTATGTGAGAGTTAGAGGAGATGCACAGAAGCAACATGAAAATGACATTGCAATCAAGGCAAAGGACCAACCCAAACTAGTGCACACCCACATTAGGCGATAATTGACTGTCAACCCAGCAAGTAAACATACTAGAGAAAAGAGAGAGCGGGAAACATAAAATAGCAAAAATATAGATGAAGTATCAAACGTAAGATTTCTGGAAGTATTTATAAAAAAAGAACTCCCAATAAAACTGGTATATATATATATATATATATATATATATATATATATATATATATATATATATATATATATATATATATATATATATATATATATATGTCGTACCTAGTAGCCAGAACGTACTTTTTGGCCTACTATGCAAGGCCAAATTTGCCTAATAAGCCAAGTTTTCCTGAATTAATATATTTTCTCTAATTTTTTTCTTAAGAAATGATAAAGCAACCCCATTTCATTATGTATGAGGTCAATTTTTTTTTATTGGAGTTAAAATTAACGTAGATATATGACCGAACCTAACCAACTCTACCTAACCTAACTTAACCTATCTCTATAGGTTAGGTTAGGTAGCCGAAAAAGTTAGGTTAGGTTAGGTTAGATAGGTTAGGTAGTCGAAAAACAATTAATTCATGAAAACTTGGCTTATTAGGCAAATTTGGCCTTGCATAGTAGGCTGAGAAGTGCGTTCTGGCTATTAGGTACGACATATATATATAAATTGATTACAATGGCTCTCAACAAACAGAGTGTTGAACGGAGTGATTAATATCTTGTACCATTACTTGGAAAGTTCGACTCTACGTATAGGATTCTAATCATTGTAATCTTTTGAATAGCCGACAGTATTGGATTTTACAGCTCATGAATAGTGTTCCAGTCTCGAGGGCATGCAGCCAGTCAGAATGCCAACCACAACAGTTAGCTTTGATTCCCAGTAACCAATATATGTATATTGAAACTAGGAAGACGTTTAACGATATATTAAATATATTATATATATTTAATATATAGATAAATATATATATTTAATATATATATATATATATATATATATATATATATATATATATATATATATATATATATATATATATATATATATATATATATATAGGAAATTACAGACATAAGAAAAATATATGATTTATGCCCTTTCGGAGCAACAGGTGTGTGAGTTATGTGTTTAAATTAAATGTTTCACTTGAGTTATTTTGTGTGTCGAGGAAGGATTTATTGCCTTATAGGCAGCACTGGTTGCAGTCTGAGGCAGTGCGAGAGAAGATGGACTACCCGTGCCTCCCTTGTCTAGTGTCTTGGGGGATCTGATTGGCTACACGTGCTCTGGTTTATCTGATTGTCTGCACGTGGCTTGGTTGATCTGATCGGCTGCACGTGGTTCGGTTGATCTGATCACCTGCACGGGTCCTGGTTGATCTGATCTCCTGCTCATATCTTGGTTGATCTGATCGCCTGAACAGTCATTTACATCCCATTTCGGACCGCCAGCCCTTTGTTTCCCAGTTCTTTTTTGGAGAGGATAATTCCTAGAGTGAGTTTGTGGGTGGGGGAGGGGAGGCTCACACAGATACACACATTTATAAAATACACACGTATTTTATGCATGTGTGTATTTAAAGTTCTATATTTTATCTCTATTAAATACATAACTTATGTAACTTTATAGTACTTGATATATATATATATATATATATATATATATATATATATATATATATATATATATATATATATATATATATATATATATATATATATATATATATACACCTCCGTGGTCTTCCTCCAGACCACAGAGGAAGAATTGAAACAGGAATTCCCTTAAGTACTTTCGTACATTAATATATCAGAAGGAAATGTATTAATATACGAAAGTACTTAAAGAAATTCCTGTTTCAATTCTTCCTCCGTGGTCTGACACTGTCATATTTTTCATCAAGTGTTAATTTTCGTGATTTACACACATATACACATCTATACGGTAGCGTGGCCGAGCGGTCTAAGGCGCTGGTTTAAGGCACCAGTCTCTTCGGAGGCGTGGGTTCGAATCCCACCGCTGCCAGGAATTTTACAGGGGCCGGTGGCTGACTGGACAGCACGCTGGACGCGTGATCCTGTGATCCCGGGTTCGATTCCCGGCGCCGACGAGAAACAATGGGCAGAGTTTCTTTCACCCTGATGCTCCTGTTATCTAGCAGTAAATAGGTACCTGGGAGTTAGTCAGCTGTCACGGGCTGCTCCCTGGGGTGTGTATGTGTGTGTGGTTGGGGTGAAAAATAGTAGTTATCAACAGTTGATTGACAGTTGAGAGGCAGGCCGAAAGAGCAGAGCTTAACCCCCGCAAGCACAACTAGGTGAAATATATATATATATATATATATATATATATATATATATATATATATATATATATATATATATATATATATATATATATATATATATATATATATATATATATATATATACATTATTTTATTCATGGTTTGGTGCAAAGAGCGTGTTTGACCTGACAAAGAAACTAGCAAGTCACAAAATCTGCCCAAATAAACACCCTCACACAAAATACCTCCCCTCACCACAGTCACGCATTAACACTAAAGAGTGAATAACCACTTGGCGGCTAAAATATAACCATTGAAAACTTATAATAGGAATAACAGAGGGCGCAAAGCTTCAGGCTTGTAGCGTTCAAAGATATATCCTAAAATACCATAAGTAGGAAATAGGCTTATTGAAACGCTTTGATCAAATAAATGTCGAGACAAGGCATGAAGTTGTGTTTGAATATATTAAGTCGTCTTTGGAAAATAGTATAGAGTTTTAGGACAGGAGAGCAGTGATCACACGGAATAGAGAGAATGGATAACTAACTGCATCTTCCTAGAATCCCTAGAAAGACCTCTAGACAGTTCCTCACAGGAGACTCCAACCGAAGATTGAGAGAGTAGTGGATGCAAAGGGAAGCGAGTTGAATTTGGTGAGAGAGAAATATGTAGTAGATATGATAAGTGAAAAACTTTGATCGGGAGTCCATTTATTAAACATCCGTAGGTTAGAAATACGGGGTTCAAGAGCTAAAAGCTCGATCCTGCAGGAACAAATAGTAAATACATACACCCCACACCCTTTTATTCTCTCACACTCACTACTATCTCATCTACACCCACACCAACACTCACCTACACCATCTCTCACTTAAACGCTCACACTCAAAAACATGCCCACTATTTTAAATGAAGGTATCGCTGTAATATACATCTTTGCCCTGAATAAAGACTTCAGTCTCATTTCAAATTTTATTTAGTGTATATAACACGCTTATATTTAACTCGCAGTTTCAAGGAACGTAACTACAGTGTTTTATAAAGGTCGACTGCCTGCATATTTATACACACACGCAATATATATTCATATACTGCAGAGCTGTTTCGGGAACAACAGCAAGGATTTGGTGTTCCTCGTGGGCAGAGAAGCAGCTACGCATGTAGCACGATGCAATATCATGATCTATCCGAAAATTAAAGGCAACAAAACTATATTTCAAAAAACCTTTCAACCTGGTAAAAGGATATGATTAGAAGTACTCCGAACACGAGTAAGAAGCATTCGTATGTTCTTTCTCTTCCTCTCATCTGATACAGTAAGGAGTCGACACTGTCGTTTGAGTAGGAATTAAATTCCACAGGTGTCAAGTCAGGAGATTTCCCCTGTTTCTTTTCCTCTTTTGCTTGACTGGTGTGTGTGTGTGTGTGAATGAGAGAGAGAGAGAGAGAGAGAGAGAGAGAGAGAGAGAGAGAGAGAGAGAGAGAGAGAGAGAGAGACAGACAGACAGACAGACAGACAGACAGACAGACAGACAGACAGACAGACAGATAGACAGACAGACAGAGAATATTTTTATGGATTGATAAGGAAGTCAAGTCCTTGGTTCTCTTTGCCTGAGTGAACAGGTGATGAGTGTAATTTAAATTTATGGTCACTATTTGAAAACTACATTTCTTCAAAACATCTCATATATATACTCTAGATATATAATGGTGCTCTACACGTAGAGAGTAAGCTTTAACTTATTTGTGTGTATACACATGTATGTCTCTGTGCGTGTCTCAAATAATGTTAGTTTTCCAGGAGCCAATGGGTTGCTCGTCCTGTTAGTGCAAATTAAATAACTAATTTGGAAAACTTCCTCGAATTCTTAATATAATAATGTGAAATAAAAATCAATGAATATCGATATTATAACTATATTATAACACCTGGAGACAATCAGAATCTGTTCATCAGTTGATGAACAGTTGAGAGGCAGAACCAAAGAGCTGTAGCTCAACTTCAGCAAGTACAACTAGGTGAGAATAGTGAAGCACAACTAGACACTCCAGCACTGAGCAAATGTGGCAAATATTCTTCAGTAAACTTCATTTCGTATATACTCGAGTTGCTCCAGATAACTTCAGAATAATAGAATTTGTCAATTGATGTATTGCCCCTTACAGGAGTTTGTCCAATTTTAGTTTAGTCCAATCATTAGAATCTTAAAATACAAGCAAGTACGCCATGATCTTTCTAATTTGTGAGCTGTGGTGTGTTAAACATTGTTTTGCATGAATGTGATGTACATTCCTCCACACACACACACACAAACACACACACACACACACATACACACACACACACACACACACACACACACACACACACACACACACACACACACACACACACACACACACACACACACACACACATACACACACATACACACACACACTTGAAACACATGTTTCAAGTGTAGATATGATAGAGCCTAGTAGGCTTAGGGACCTGTATACCAGTTGATTGACAGTTGAGAGGCGGGACCAAAGAGCCAGAGCTCAACCTTTCCAAGCACAACTAGGTAAGTACACAAACACACACACACACTGCCGAAAGAGCAGAGCTCAACCACCCCCCCCCCCCCCAAGCACAACTAGGTGAACATACACACACACAAATTTCCTAGTGCATTTAGCTGAAACATTTTCACATGACGAGCAAACTAAAGATTTTCAACATCCTCTATACGTAAAATATTAATAGATATGCCAGGTTTTTCCCGTTTGATATTATGCAGTGGCTGATAACACAATGATGTTCATTAATTTATGCTAATCCCGTACTCTTACAAGTTCTGTACACACACACAGTGTTGCTCTTGCTTTCAACAAACAAATGACAAATTTACAATAAAAACATGCAGATTATTATTATTATTTTTACTATTATTATTATTATATAAATAACTATAACTGTAAATGTTAATAATGAGAATAATTAAAATGACAAATAAGTACAACAATGGAATAATAAAGATAATGATAATACAATATATTAATTTACTAAAAAATTTAATTATATAATTGATGGTGGCACGCAAACCCCTATACCATTAGGACTTCGTATAAATTTAACGTTAAACTGCAAGAAAGTTGTTACTAGTAATATCCTGCCACAGACTTTTACGATTAAATGAAAATGAATTATTCATGTTTTTGTTTAAAGGGTGAAGAGAATGTGCAAACCTAGCATAGAGAAAGTGGGAGAATAGAAGGGAAAAGAGAGTATGCAATTTATAAACAAAATTAAAATTTTCTCTTTGTCTGTCTCTATCTCTGCTTGTCTCTCTCTTTTCTATCTCTTTCTCTTCCACTCTTTTTCTCTCTCGCTCCCTCTCCCTTTCTGCCTTTCTGTCTCTTTCTCTCTCATTCCATGTTTATGTGTGGGAAGAACCTATTAATCTAGACTGAAAGTCAAAGAAACACGACTAAAGGGCTGGAAACCAAATTCCTGCTCGTACGTATTTCAAAAACCTGAAATTCCACTTCTCTTCTCACTCACCAACACCCACACAGCTGAGCGCCCTCTCCTCTTTCCCCCCACACCAATGCTGAAGGTGTATCCAGTATCACAAACTAGCAGGTTGTTTGTGTATGGGTTTATGGGAATAAACCCATACACAAGCAATCTGCTAGTTCCAAGGTATACCTCATCCCTGTCATCAGATTACATCATGCAAATATTCATGGAATCAGCCGAGCTGTACGCATTTGGAATTTTAGGTCGCTATACTCAATGAATCTCAGTAAGTAGCTTTCGCCATGTTTTTAAGCGACTTGATGCTGATGGATCGGAATCTCTTGGGTTGTTTATAGCCGAAATGGCATTCGAAAGGCGTCTTCGGCCGCGGCCACTAAAGTTGGACGGTGTGGGAAAAGTTAGTTCGAAAATTTTAGTTTTAAAAGCAGTAGTTCCGTGATGTATCGAAGGGAAAATCTAACTTGAAAGAAAATATTTTTATGCTTTATATATGAATAGAAAGTGGAGCACAGCGGGAGAATATTGATCCTGTGTGTGTGCGCGAAAATTGTGTATTTGCATCCCTGAACTCTCCCGAATATGAAGGGTCGACTTTAAGCTCCCGGACTCCGCTTTTCTAACAATTTATAATCAAACACAGCAATTCGCGACTCTCTCTTGCTTTCAGTCATATGGGGTATCTGATACTGTGAATACAGTCGACACCACTATCTTCCCTTCCAGTTCATTACCCATGATCAGTACATGAATGCTAAAGACATTCTTTCTAGACTCTTTATCTAATCTGAATATCCAATTTCCATCCATGATTCTCTCTCAGTATTTCATCTCAGATTTAAGAGTGTGTTGCTATTCTTATCCAAGAGTGTAAAGACTCTTGCAAAAGAATAACTCTTCTTTTCAGGTGTTAATGTTCATGTGAACTACTGGAACCTTTCCGCGTTATATTTCGTGTTTTAAAAGTTCACTGTTCGAGTAGCATGCTCTGGTACCTGGCTTCCTGTGGGGCGCCTTGTTTGCGTGTGTGTACTCACGTGAGTGCTATCGTTACGTTGTTTAAGGAGAGTGAGGTGTAGATGCTATGCTCTGCCTCATGATTTCAATGAAGTCCACGTCCATCACTTTATTTCTTTCTGCATTCTCTCATTAGGTCCGAACCTTTGAGGCTTTCATTGTAACCAGTCTAGCATGAATATGCCTTCACATGTCGCAGGTTTGGTCACACCGCGCAGTCTTGTCCTCCAATCTGCGACAGATGAGACCAGGGAGAACATATTTCGTTTCTGGTGTAATATCGCAGATATAGCTGTACTCGGTGAAGCTCGGGGAAATCAAGGCGAAAGGTGAGATTTGACTGAGAGAATCAAGGTGATGGGGCGAAGATTTTAGCAATCAAGTGGATGGGGTAAAGAACTAGAAAATCTTTGCGAAGGAGGGAGTACCATTGCACAGATATACTGGGGCACCAAGACAAAGGGGTAAGGGGTAAGGGACGAAATATCAAAATCAGAGAAGATTTGGCCATCATTTGGCAGCGTGGAGAAGAAGTGAGGAATTGGGACATAGTGGCGAAAGGAAACAGCATTACGAAAGGTCGTAATAATATTGAAAAACTCCTTCTAATAATATTGCTAGTACCTATACTTCTACTATTATTATTTCTGCTGTCTTCACTGATACCACTACCACTGGTACTACAGATAGTAGTATTGTGTAACTACTACTACCACTAATACTCTCACTACTACTACTACTAGTACTCTCACTACTACTACTAATACTCTCACTACTACTACTATTTCAACACAACTACAATTAATGAAAGTTAAACTAATGCATTTTACATATTCTCTCGTTTTCATGGCTGGACTTAATTTCACTAAATGTTGAACAATTTGTACGGTATTTGTAGTCGTTAAAAGGTGAATTTATTTCTCCATGAATATAAAGGGGAATCTAAATGTTTCATGTGACGTCAGACGCTGGAGTCTGACCCATTGCTGTTGGGTTCTAATCCCTTTATCTTCATTTGTTATTGAACTCTATATGTATATTGGACTTAATAGAGGACAAATTAGGCACAATGGAGGAAGGAACGAGAGCGGAGAGGGATGCAGTAAGGAGAGGAGGAGGAGGAGGAGGAGGAGGAGAAGAAGAAGGAAGAAGCAGGAGAAGATGAATAACAAGGGAAGAAGACGAGTGAGAGAATGCGAAAGAGTAGGAGAACAATAAAATACTTGCGAGAAGCAGGACTACCGTTATCGGAATCAAAACCAGAAATGGAGGATGAGGAAGAAGAAGAAAGAGAGAAGATTTGGATGGTAATGAGGACGTCAGAAATAACAAGGTATATAGAAGCGAACGAGACTCCGGATTAAGAACAGGTAATGGAAGTCAGGCGGACCTCACGATATCAACCGCAGGTTTGCTCGGGACAGATGAAATTTGGATAGAATGTAAGGACGAAGAGCAGCACCACTAGCATCATAATCATCATCAAAAGCAGCAGCAGCTCAGCAGCAGCAGCAGCAGCAGCAGCAGTAGCAGCAGCAGCAGCAGCAGCAGCAGCAGCAGTAGCAGCAGCAGCAGCAGCAGCAGCAGCAGCAGTTGCAGCAGCAGCAGCAGCAGCAGCAGCAGCAGCAGCAGTTGCAGCAGCAGCAGCAGCAGCAGCAGTTGCAGCAGCAGCAGCAGTTGCAGCAGGATCACCAGACGCAGCGGAAACAAAAGTGTGGTAATACAGGTTTGTGCTTGCTGTTGTAACTCCTTTCTGTTTTCATCTCATTGACACCAGTCTACAAAGCCTTTGATGGGAGTTTGAAAGCTGTCCATGGCACGCTCCAGCCTGGGCAGCTGCGTCTAGCAGCAGGACAGCTTCACCCAACCTGTTTGTCTCTCGCACAGACCTGTGAGAGCAGCTTCAACTTCCTAGTGTACTTGGCAGGAGGCAGAAAGACCGCTTCATTTAACCTATATCTTTGGCGCGAGTCAGTACGTACAGCTTTATTCACCAGTCTAGGAATACAGTCTATCTATCCTTCCTTCACTTGTATTTTGTATAACTCTCATAGAATTCAATCAAGTTTGTTACGCATTAATTTTCCCCTCTCTGAAGCCGTGTTATAATTTTTATAAAAATTTACTCTCAAATGTTCTATAACCCGTTTACTGTGGTATTTTTTCCCAGCATTTTTCATGGAATGTCTGTTAATGATACGGGTCAGTTGTTTAGTGCTTCACATTGGTCTCTCTTTCTTGAAAACTGATACTACATTTGCCTTTTTCCAGATTTCAGGGAGCTCTTCTGTCTCCAGAGGTATGTTGGACGCTGTAATTAGTATGTAAGTCAAACATACTGCAGCTTCCTTTGGTAACCATGGTGATATCTTGTCTGGTCCTACTGTTTTTGCTGTTTCTTGTTCCTCCAGGTGTCTCCCTACCTCTTCTATATAACATGTTTAATGTTATTTCTGGTCGTTTGTAGTCACCTCTTCTTAGACGCCAATCTGGTTGATGTTTGTAGAGCACTTGCTCCTAGTGGCACCTCAAATTTTAAGGTCTTTGCTTCTTTGTTTTGGGTAAACACAAAGTTATGAAAGTTGGTTGGTCACTTCCTATTTCTCTTGTCGGCTATTTGATGTACTGCCATAGGACAAGTTTGTCTGTTTTGTCCACTAATCTTACTCTTCAAGTTTCGGCTTCACCGTGAGGACTTTCTTTTTGTCCAGTTCCACGTTGTTGAAATTCTTGAGTATTAGGATCATATCTCTGACTTTTCTTGTCACTGTTGCCGCCTTTTCTTCAGTCACCTTTTGTTGCATTGATCATATTCTTTCCTTGACTTTCCTATAGTCACTGAGGTGTTATATATATCTTCAAGGTCCTCATTATTTTCCTAGCTAGTATGAAGACTTGGTGGTTATTTAACTCCAGAATATCTGTCTTCTCAAGTTTCCAATCATGTTATATGAATAGAGCTACTCCTTCTCCTCCTCCTCCTTGTTTAACCTTTCTTTTCTTACTACCTGCTGTCCTCCTCAGAATATTGCTTCCTGTAATGCGTGATAATGTAAGAATGCCATTCTACATCTCGTTCTCATAACCCTATATATTTATTTGTAATACCATCTGGATTTGTCTAACGAAATTTAATACTACTCATTTCTAATGGGTTACTTAATTTTTTCCCCTAGATTCTTCCCTTGGGCTAGTCCCATCTTGATGAGTGGCATTTGTGAGCATTGACCTCGTTACACACACTCATTCCCTTGATTTCTTTCCTCGCCATTCTGATAAGGCCCAATTTTCGTGCTGTGTTCGGTTATCCTCCTCCCTGTCTGTGCCTCCCATCTTGTTTCCCCCTCTCACTCTATTTCCTGTTACTTCTGCTAACTCCCTGTGCTGTAAATAATGGCCCTTATCACAATTTCTCATAGTATCCTGCTCAATGAACTCCCAGTAGTATAGTTCTCCAACTCTCAATCTTGTCATATAGCCAATATATATAAACTTTAGGGGGAGGAACTTCTTGCGAAAATACCCTTCGCTAGTCTTTTTCGTTTATGCTGGACTCTTCTTATCCATCAAAAGGTTTTTTTATTTCTTGCGTTGCCTCACGTGCTTACACTTTGCTAAAAAATCCTTTCAACTCCTACCAGTATCCATATCTTCTCTCTTCCCATCTATTCCCTGTGGTTGCGGTTAGTTGTTTATAATCACTGATCGCTTCCCTTTTCCATTTGGTGTCAGATGCAGTTGACTGCCTCTTTTGTGCTGAGAGCATCTATCACAGTCGTCCTTTCCATTTCCACCTTCTTCTACTATTACTTAAGCAAGCTTGAACAGAATGTTTAGAGTAAGGAGAGAAAGAAGCGCCTGCTACGTGAGCTTTGAACGTTGCCAAGTGCATTATGTGCGTAGCTGTGATACTCCACCCATTCATTCATGTTATATAAGCTATAATCCGCAATATTGTGAGTAATACCATTTCATCCCAGTTGATCCAAGTGAATGAAATGTTATCGCTCACGATATTTTATGTTGTATGTACTGGAGAAAGAAAGAAAGAAAGAGAGAGAGAGAGAGAGAGAGAGAGAGAGAGAGAGAGAGAGAGAGAGAGAGAGAGAGAGAGAGAGAGAGAGAGAGAGAGAGAGAGAGAGAGAGTGTTCTCAAACCCACACTTCATCGATCGAGTAGATGCCATCTTGCCGGAAGTTACGTCAACTGCACTACGCTGCTCATTGTGTGCAAATGTTATCAAAATGAGATGAGGAGTAACGAACATTTTAGGAATTAAGTGCGAAGAAAGTTATTTTAAGGTTTTATATTCCCTGCTAAAAATGCCACGCCAAAAAACTTAAACAATATTTGTTTTGCTGATATAAATAACTTTGTACATTCCATTAACACGTATTCATTTGCTTTGAATAATTTTAATGTTTTCATTAAAATGAAGGGTAATAATTGTTGACAACTTCCTAGAAATGACGAAATACTGAGCTAGGCTTAACTGCGTTATTTAATACTTAGAATTGAAAACATTTCGAAATACGAATGTAAATATTCCCATTAATTACCCCATGTAGTAAAATTCCAAGGTCCACCTCCCGAGCACCTCGCCCTCGACGAGGTTCTAGGAGAGACAAACATTGACCTAAAGATCATGGATGACCAGTTTGGGGGGACGTCGATGACTTCAACCTCCTCATTACATGTCTATCACTCCCTAAGCTGACCTGGGTGGTGTCCTCTGTGTGGTGACTATCTCTCCCTAAGCTGGCCTACACTGGGTGGTGTCCTCTGTGTGGTGACTATCTCTCCCTAAGCTGGCCTACACTGGGTGGTGTCCTCTGTGTGGTGACTATCTCTCCCTAAGCTGGCCTACACTGGGTGGTGTCCTCTGTGTGGTGACTATCTCTCCCTAAGCTGGCCTACATTGGGTGGTGTCCTCTGTGTGGTGACTATCTCTCCCTAAGCTGGCCTACACTGGGTGGTGTCCTCTGTGTGGTGACTATTTCTCCCTAAGCTTGCCTACACTGGGTGGTGTCCTCTGTGTGGTGACTATTTCTCCCTAAGCTTGCCTACACAGTTTGTACTACATTCTGTTTATTTTAATACTAGGAAGGTCCTACACCTGAAAGACTCCCCGTTTATAAAAAAAAAACTGCTCATCTTATCAAATTCAGTTGTCTAGCCGTACATATGACCTCGCGGAATGCAATTCCGTCTTTCTTATCTTCTTCATCAACATGCAATAAACTCGCTGAGGAAATATTACCACATCCTCTAAATAACTCAGAAGGGGAGTATTTGATCCTAGTTTCTATCTGAGCGTCAGTCGGTGGAGTTTCTCGTCCCCCAGCACTAAATAACTCTCCCGACGAATACCCATGTTCAGTTCAGGTGGGATTACCTCATCGTGAGGAGAACAACGCTAGCGATGCTTAAGACTGGAAGAAATGAACAGAAATTTGTTCGTATAGTCCTTAGTTCCCCCACGTAGAGGACTTTGTGTGAGCAACATCCATCTCTCCAGCTGATAATGAGTTTTGACTGACAGACCCTCCTTACTGTTCTGGCTCTCTGCCTCGCTTCTCCGATCCACAGTGAGTGTGAAGGTATTTACGGCATGATAGTCGCTGACGAATCCATTGTTCTCGGTTTGAATTCGGGAACGTCCACGCGTTGATATGCATGATACAGTGAAGACATTATCATATGCAGGTCGGCCATACTCTCCAGTGCACAGTAAAAAGAGAACCTCGATAACGGAGTTCCTACAATCATATAAATCCTGTGTGCTACCTATATTATATCACGTTATATTGCCGAGAAAGGTAGGATTCATGTAAGGGGGAAGAACTATATATGAATATTCCTCAAGAATACATTAATATTTGTCTTTTCTCAGTGTTGTTGTTGCAAGTTTTGTCATCAATCGAAGGGAAATAAACTCAGTGATGCGAATAGAACGATGAAAATCATTTTGTACATAAGATGATTTGCCAATTCATTTTCGTTATTAAACCTAAACTAACGAAACTGTCCAACCCTAACCTAACTCCGAAAAGGACACTCAAGAAATGCCAGCTTTCATATTAGACATGCACCAGGACTCACCACGTAGAGGCTACCACAAGCGTTAGAGCCCATTACATACTGGCTTCCAGACATTGGTGGTAACAAGTCTGGTAACAGACCTGTTATCGAGTGTCCTACAAGTGCTACAATCGAGTGTCCTACAAGTGCTACAATCGAGTGTCCCAGTGGTACAATCGAGTGTCCTACAATCGAAGTACTGAGACTCGATTGTCTGTCATCCTAAACGCTGTCACTCTGTCTTCAAAGTGAGTTTTGCTGGCTCAGTGACCGCAGAGTTTAGCGGTGTTATTTTCTCTTATTGTTAGTTAAAAGTTAAAAATGCTTTTGCAAGTTTTAATGACGGTGTTGCTCGAGTCGTGGGGCAATGTCCGACCAAACTAAAGGGTCTGGAAAACTTTTAATGTTTTAACAGTTATTAATTATTTTATTGTAATACTTCTGCTGCAACTGTTGATACTGTTGTTGCAACTAAACTTTGTTTCTACTTGGTTTCTTACTCATATACAAGTGGCTGCTGTCTGTGGTCAGAGGTGACAGTGTAATTCAGAGGTAATACACTCACTGAACCAGTCAATGAATCAATCATTGAATCAGTAAAATAAATGAATGAATCAAATATATATAATCAGTGAACTAAACAGCGAGTCTAACAATCAATGAATCCATTGTTGATAGAGGAAATCCCTTGTTGACAATGGGAATCCCTTGTTGATAAAGGGAATCCCTTGTTGATAGTGGGCAAAATGAACCGAATGCAAGTACATTATTAATTTATTCAAGAAAATGTGATAATTATTTCTTATGCCCAACATTTTTATTATATCGTCTATATGTATAAAAAAACGGCAGTGTCTATTATAGCAAGGTTCTGAGTATATGAAAACCACAATACAGAAGTAATTGTTACAGCTCTCAAATCACTCGGTTGAGCACTATATTCCTTTCCCCCGTACCATCCCAAATCCTTATCCTGACCCCCCTTCCAAGTGCTATATAGTCGTAATGGCTTGGCGCTTTCCCCTAATAATACTCTCTCAGCTCTCTCTCTCTCTCTCTCTCTCTCTCTCTCTCTCTCTCTCTCTCTCTCTCTCTCTCTCTCTCTCTCTCTCTCTCTCTCTCTCTCTCTCTCTCTCTCTCTCTCTCGACCTCTCGACCTATCTCTCTCTCTCGACCTCTCGACCTCTCTCTCTCCCGTATGCATGTCTCGCTCTCCCTCTCTATATCTATCCATCTCTGGCTCTCTCTTTCTCTTCCAACTCGCCTTAAAGCTCTTTGATATGCCTGGAGTAGGAGCATATATCATGCGCATCAGGATATCTTCAAGAATATCAGACGTGTCTCCCAATTTCCCCTGGCAACGAGAATGAGAGAGCTGTCAACTGTGGGTGTCGTAAAGCTTTAAAAATACTCTTAATATTAGAGAACTTTAACATACAAATGATATGAAAGCTGTCGCGAAAAAAAACACATCTGGATATGAAAGTACTTATTGCTAACCAACAGGGCGTGGGGTGTCTGGGAGGACCCCAAGAGGATCAGGATGATAACAAGGAGTCAAGGTAATACCAGCAGGAGGATCAGGATGTTCATGACGGGGATCAGAGAGTAGCTAGTATTATGGAGTTCACACCTGATCAAACCAATACAAAATCTTGATGAGATTCACAAATTTCTTCCTAATCTAATTAGTTCCGCCGAAGTAAGTGAGTTACAAAATCTTAACCACCGGAAGGAACGATACCTAGAAGAAATAACCCTTATAACACAAGAGAAAACGAGCCCAACAGGACACATGATTAATTTATAAGACAGTGATTAGTGCAGTAAAAACAGTCTGAAAATTATGAACGGTGAGGAAATATTATGAACCCAATCGACTTGAAAATTTGAACACAGTCGACTTGAAAATGGTCCAGGACAGAAACATCGTCGTCTCTTCACTTTCTAGTGTGTGGTTTGGTCAAAATATAAACGGTGACATAACGTGGCAAATTTCATAGGTCTGTCTCGGTACAACACACCAAATTTCAATTAAAAGATCTTACAAGAAATGGCAGATTGAATGGCAACTGATATTCTCGGATTCATTCGCGAGTCGTCAGTACGTGATGGATGAAGTACGGAAGTACACTAGTGTGTAGTGGCAAGAGATCCTGGATCAACAGTAGTGTAGGAGTTTCTACCAACCAACTTTCAGTGGTTGAAGATGCTGAAGCAGTTGATCTGTTGTACTTCTTACTTCTAACAATTATAGCAACAATTGCAACATACCTACAGCTACCTACCTGTTTGTTTATATATATATATATATATATATATATATATATATATATATATATATATATATATATATATATATATATATATATATATATATATATATATATATATATATATATATATATATATATATATATATTTTTTTTTTTTTTTTTTTTTTTTATTTGAAATTATGGAAGGGAGTACCACCTCTAGCTGGAAGAAGGGGGACCCATAGCCTCGGAGGAAACCACGCATAACGCATTAGAGGGAATGTTTAGATCCCCTCCAATACAGTTTCTGTGTGCTTTTCTCCTACCACCCCCTTCCTTTTTTATTTTTTGTGCTTTATTATGCATTTTATATATGCTTTATTATGCAATATATATATATATATATATATATATATATATATATATATATATATATATATATATATTATTAAATATGACCGAAAAAGTAAGATTAATAATTCTAACACGAATTTTCTCAATCTTTCGTACATTACGCTTCACTGTTGGAGGTAAATCAAAAATCACTTCTCCAAAATTCATTTTTATTTTGGAGAAGTGATTTTTTATTTACCTCCAACAGTGAAGCGTAATGTACGAAAGATTGAGAAAATTCGTGTTAGAATTATTAATCTTACTTTTTCGGTCATATTTAATAATATATGTCTACAGGAAAGACTGCTACCAAAATATACTAATATATATATATATATATATATATATATATATATATATATATATATATATATATATATATATATATATATATATATATATATATATATATATATATATATATAGTAGGCATCCTTCAGTCTCGGGAGACTATGGAGTTGCGCCCTAGTTGTCAATCCTGGTGCTTCCAATCTTCAGAGGTTCAACCTCTGAAGAGACAACTAACACAACACCTATACCCCCTATTAGACTATTTTACAGGAACTTCTTTTCCACAGCTCATAAAACGGAGGAAAGGGTCCTGAAAGATATTGTTAATAGAAACGTTATCCCTACAGACAAAAATCAGAGGATACAACTGACGATTTACTATAAAACCAGAAAAACGGCCAGCCTACTCATGAGAAACTCTCCAGACACAAAACAGAACGCTTTAAAAGAGACTAACGTCGTCTATGCCTTCAAATGCCCACTTGGGGACTGTAAGCTCCAAAAAACCCAGTATATAGGCAAGACAACAACATCTCTTTCCAGGCGTTTAACGATGCATAAGCAACAGGGCTCCATTAAGGAACATATAATCTCTTCCCATAACCAAACCATTGCCAGAGAAATCCTAGTAAACAACACAGAAATCATCGATAGATACAGCCATAGCAGGCGGCTTGACGTTTGCGAGGCACTACACATCAAGAAGTCAACACCAGCAATCAACAGCCAATTATTGCACAACTATATTCTACCCACCTCAAGACTCCGCTCCAATATAGAAGCATCAAGAAATATGGACCAATAGGCTTTCTACAAACACTTCTATTCAATACCCATTGTTTCTGTTCTGTCTTGTGTTGATACTTTTAATACCCTATTAATATCCCCTCATGTTCTGTCTTGTGTTAATGCCACGTCACTATATGCCACATCATCCCTCCCACCTCACTCAAATGTAGATATAATAGCAGAGATACGTAAGTTCTAATCAGTTGTGTATTTGTGAAGTCTTTGAAAATGTAATAAGTTTTACGAAACGCGCCCGTGTCGCGTCAGACTAGAAATAAAAATGAATTTTGGAGAAGTGATTTTTGATTTACCTCCAACAGTGAAGCGTAATGTACGAAAGATTGAGAAAATTCGTGTTAGAATTATTAATCTTACTTTTTCGGTCATATTTAATAATATATGTCTACAGGAAAGACTGCTACCAAAATATACTAATATATATATAGGAGCTATAAATATACTAATATATATATAGGATGAATATATATATATATATATATTCATTTCACATGTACTTTCCTCCCTATCTACTTGCATAAATATACACATCTGCCGACATCAATATCCAGCGCCCAGGTAGTATCATTCAGATATCAGAATTTAAGTAATTTTTTCCATTCTGCTGCATGATAAACACCAAATGTCAAAACAGCTTGTGCTGATAGGGGTTATCTATTTTTTTACTGTACTTTATCTCAAAGACACAAAATTTAAAAATCCTTCTGTGATATGTTCAGGAAACGAAATGGAATTTCTGCTGTGATATTCTCTAGTTTCCTGTATTAAAGGGAATGTTTCGTGCTAGTTTGGGAGTGGTGTATAAGACTCAGGACTGAAATGAGATGCAAAAGCCTTGTTGATCGCTAGCAGTATGCTTGTCGGACACATATACACACACACACACACACACACACACACACACACACACACACACACACACACACACACTCACACACACACACACACACACACACACACACACACACACACACACACACACACACATGCACACACACACACACACACACACACACACACACACACACACACACACACATGCACACACACTCACACATTTAAACTCAGGCTCAGATACCTAAGCCTACTGATAGAGCCCACTAGGCTGAGGAATCTGTACATCAGTTGATTGACAGTTGCGAAGCGGGACCAAAGAGTCAGAATTCAACCCCCGCAAGCACAGCTAGATGAGTACAACAAGGTGAGTACACACACACACACATACACACACACACACACGCACACACACACACACACACACACACACACACACACACACACACACACACACACACACACACACACACACACACACACACACACACACTCCTGGATGCTGGATAGGAAGTGATGTGGTGGCGGCTGACTCCATACACAGCTTCAAGTGTAGATATGATAGAGCCCAGTAGGCTCAGGAACCTGTACATTAGTTGATTGACAGTTGAGAGGCGGGACCAAAGAGCCAGAGCTCAACCCCCGCAAGAACAAATAGGTGAGTAAATATAGGTGAGTAACACAAACACACACACACATACACAGATACGCAAAGGTGAATAGTGGTCCTGGCTGTCTGAGTTCGAATCCTTCTGGGGTGTGGAGGTTTCGGTTGCACATTGGCTTGGGGACCATTCAAGCGTGTTCGCAATTGTGTTGCTCACGTAACCCCCAATAAGTGAGATAATTCGAGGAAATATCTGTGTCCAAATTACACAGTTGGAAGAGAGAAGTTGACCTCTGAGTGCTGTCGGATGTTGGGTAAATAGTCTCACGACTTCCAACATTTTTGTATAGTCAGTTTGGTCTAGTTTCTACGGTACCAGATACGTCAAGGTGCATAGTGCTGCTGACTGTCTGGGTTCGAATCCTTCTGGGGTGTGGAGTTTTCGGTTTTATACATGTGATTTTGTGTTAGTGATTTTGCTTGTCTCTCTTTGCTACAGTAGTTGAAGTAATAAAGCAATAAGGCCAGTAGCAGTTGTAATGACAGCAGCACTAGTGTTAATTACAACATTAACTGAAATGTCGTAAAGAGCAGAAGTAGAAATTAATTATTTGCAGCCATAATACTACTTTATTTGTAGGTATTAGCTGTAGTAGAAACGGTAACAACAGTGTGCAAAAATACTTGTTGTAGCAGAATTAGAGACATAAGCAGCAGCAGTAGTTATGTAAAAGCAACACAATCAGAAAAGTGGTAGTATCAGCATTAATAACACTAGCAGCAACAGGAATATTAATAGCTGTAGTAGAAGTAGTAGTAGCCCCCCTCCTCAGCACGAGTAATAGCCGTAGCAGAAGCAGGAGTAACAGCCCCTAGTACCTCCAATAGTGTTGTTACCAGTGGTAACTCCATAAACAACAATCGCCGAAACACTAACAAGTAACATTAACATTAAAAATACTCTCTTTGTCTTTTGGCAATTACTGCGAATAACAGCTGGTAGTTATTTTCACTCCTGCCAAAGCAATTAACTCTTTTTTACCTTCAGGAAAGCCCAAATTTATTCTTCTGCAAGCTAATAACATATATTAATGGTTTGTTCAAAGTTAGACCAAGTGGAAATTCTGTTGTTTGAGATTGGCATACGAAATATTATTCTTATGGGCATGAAGTAATCAATGCAGGAATAGAATCTTAGCATCAAAATCAGGTCAACTAAAGGGGAACATACAGATCACGACTGACTGAGATAGTTCATATTTTGTTCCTACCCATTTATTCGTTAATATATTTGGCATCTTATGGCAATGTGATAAATGAATTAGAAAGGACTATGAATTGAAAAGACTTGATTAGATTGAGAGTTGATGAAACAGAGAAAGAAAGAGTTATTGAGGAAAGTGAGATTGGAGAGTGTCCTGAAATGTGTACATTTTCAAAAGATAATAATGTAAGAAAGAGAACATGAGTAGGAGCCGTGAGGAGAAGTCGAACCTACGCTCTGAGTATTCCCTAGCGAACGCCTTTGACAAGTACACAACGACATGGTAAAAAAAAACTTGACCAAATGATAATGTCATTTTCTCGTTGACACATCACATAATGGTATTTATTTATGTATTTAAGAGAATGGTTGTGGTAGAATTCCAAGACTACAAAGCCAGAGTGCATGAGGGGAATTGTGTGAAACCCTTCTTTGGCTTCAGTGGGAGCCTCAGGAACCCTAAGGGGTTCAGTGGAATCCCAGGTTGCATTGTTTTTACCATGTCGTGGTGTAGTTGTCTAATGCTTTTGCTTGGGAGTACCCAGAGTAGGTACTGCATACTCCAAGTACATACTGGGCAGGTACTAATGAGTACCTACCCAAAGTAGGAACTCCCAGATTAGGTTGGAATGCGCGTCACGGCTCCTACTGATTTCCTTATTGATTCATCACGTTAATGTGATTTTTTTGTAAAGATAAGAAAGACCTCTATTAGATTTTCATCGGGGCTGAAATTTGGCTGATGAATTAGAATGCAATCAAATGTACATTTTTGAAATTAGAAAAAACAAAGTGAGACTATCTGTCATGTAAATAACGTATTGAAAATTTGTGAAAACTTTTCCGTAAAACAAGATTCTCCTGACCCATCGGTCGACTGTGTTGTGCTCCGCTAGGTTGTTCTCTTTACTTTGAATGGATAGGATGAGTTGGGTGAATTCAGTGTCGTCCACTTGCAGATCTTGGGTACTAAGGTGTACAGGATGTCACCTGCTTGTCTTGAAAATGCTGATCTAACGAAGGGAAGTCGCTCGGGAGGCTGAGTACGTGTTAAAATTATCCTTCATATGGGATCCATAATTAGTATAGCTCTGCTCTGCAATCCAGTGACATCAATGGAATACACAGGCAAGGTACAATGAGTCTTCCTGTCTCTGGCGCGTTGGTTTTTCTGAGAACTGTCGTCGTTGAAGGGGATGGAGTCTATTCAGCACTTGCTGGAGGATTCTGGCCGGCTAGCCCATGTCCTTGAGAAAAGTTCATCATTTGGGATAGCATTTCTGAGAGTTTATCTGGTTCCCCTTATTATCGCTACCTTTAATTTGATTGGCAGCGAGGAAGGTAATGAGCGTTTAAGTGATGCTGGGAGGCTTGTCGTGTGCATTAGGCATAGCTGTTATGGTTTGAAGTTTTGCAGACAATTGTCGTTTGCAGTGCGTATTAGTATTGATTACATTCTAAAGGAATTACATTCCTACATAATGAACATTCAGAGGAAATAGTGCTAATGAACTAGGAGACTATTACTAAAGAACTAGGGAGAGAGGGGGGGAGGAAAGCCATATCTCAAGTATTGAAGAAAGCCAAGTTACAGAGGTAAATATGATTAAAGAATAATGGGGGGAAATTTGAGTAATATTTGAATGAAAATATAACTATCATATAATGGGAATCCATTATTTATGAGAATAAACTCAATGTTATGACCCTATGTTGAATTCGTAATATAGTCATATTACAAAATATAGATTTATAAATGTTTGCATGAAAACATTACTGCTAAAACCTACTCTTAGATAAGCTGAACAAACAGCCGAAGAATGTCACTAATATCAATACTTTGATTATTTTATAAAAGGCACTGATTCAATATTGAAAACAGTTGGTATAAATTTGGTCCTCTCCTCACATTGTTCTTTATGTCAACGGCAGGATACGACTCCCATTTTCCAGTAGACCTAATGCAGGGCCTGCTTTATATGGGTTAGTAAGTTGACCAGACCACACACTAGAAGGTGAAGGGACGACGACGTTTCGGTCCGTCCTGGACCATTCTCAAGTCGATTGTCTTGAGAATGTCACAATCGACTTGAGAATGGTCCAGGACGGATCGAAACGTCGTCGTCCCTTTACCTTCTAGTGTGTGGTCTGTTCAACTTAATTTAGCCACGTTATTGTGACTCATCGCCTGCATATGGGTTAGTAAGCATACTGCAGGACATGTCTCGTATTGCTAGCAAGCATAGTGCTGAGCCAAACTCGTACGGCCCAGTTGGCCGTTCATTTTATATTCTTATTTTAATATTCATGGCTTCAATAAAGAAAACTGTTTCAGTTTGTGCTTAAATATTCTTTAAAGAGATTATACTTCTTATATAACTTTAATATCTTAAATACTATTTTTTGCTTATTCGTTCTCCGTTAATCTCAATCTTACAGCTGTTAAACTATCCCAAGACACGTACTGCTATACACGTAACTTTCTCTGTAGTTGCTTACATCGCATCTCCTATCACATGTAACTTTTGACTTTTCCAATTAACATCAGCCCTTAAATTCTTTGATTGTTTCGTCATTTGCTTCACAGCATCTTTTTTCAGTCTGCATTAGTTTTCTCTCTCTTTACTTCTTTTATTATCATTTTTTCCATTTCATTTTTTACTCTTTATTTTTTATTTATTATCTCTAGCACCGAGCTCTGTAATCCTGCAATTTTTCCTTCTTAATCCCTCGCTGGAGGCAGGTTTTGATTTATTTGTTCACTCTCTTATGTGTCCTTTTTTATCGCGATTGTATTTGTTTTTGTTATGAACGATTATACCCAAATATATCGTAACCATTGCCACAGATACCTACGCCACGAATAAATTCTAAGACATCCCACAGAACATTTTGTAAGTCTCCCAGGTTGGTAACAATTGAATAAAGTAACTGTCGTTTCTCTTTCTCCCTGTTTTCTTCTAATTCTGGTGTGTTTCATATTATACACTGATCAGTACTTATCAAAAACTCACACTATTTACTTTTCTAAATTTGTTCTTTGCTCAACACTATTCCTCTTATTGCGACGCTCTCTCCTGGGCAAGGTGGATTGCTGAACTATTTGGGGTTTTATTCGTGTATGAAGTCATCTAAATGATCTCACGTACATACGCTTCCAGGTTCGGCCATTAGTAACTTTTTTTAAATTAATTAGTAATTATTTTTAATTAAAGCAGTGTATTACGTTTTTTCTCAATTTCAAGCTCTCTCTCTCTCTCTCTCTCTCTCTCTCTCTCTCTCTCTCTCTCTCTCTCTCTCTCTCTCTCTCTCTCTCTCTCTCTCTCTCTCTCTCTCTCTCTCTCTCTCTCTCTCTATTTCTCTCGTTCGCTCACTCGCTCCGTTCTTTAATCCCTTTCTTTCCTACCCATCTATGAGTCTCGATCCTAACAAAGCAGAACTGCTGAGGAAGAAAGGAGTGAAGTTAATTACTACATCTTACGCCGCTGGTCACCACAATCCCCGACACTGGATTAACGTAGGAACTGAACAAAGAAACCGACAGACGAAGACTTAACAGTGAAGGCTAACAACTTAAGGAAAAATCGACTACCTGCTTCTTTTGATCTTGTGAATCATTGGGGAGGAAACAATGAGTGGGAGTTGGAGTGGACTTGAAAAGGGAATAGCAGAGAGGGAGAGAAAGAGAGAGCGAGAGAGAGCGAGAGAGAGAGAGAGAGAGAGAGAGAGAGAGAGAGAGAGAGAGAGAGAGAGAGAGAGAGAGAGAGAGAGAGAGAGAGAGAGAGAGAGGAACAGAGAGAGAGAGATAGAAAGAAAGAGAGAGATAGAGAGAGAGAGAGATAGAGAGAAAGAGAGAGAGAGAGACTGAGTGAGAGACAGAGAGACAGACAGACAGAAAGACAGACATACAGAGAGCAATTTAGACTCTCTTTTCATCTCAAATAGTCAAACGTATGGAACTTATTTTAGCAAAAGATTGGCAACCAAAACATTCAGTCACTTCAACATTTGCCGCACCTGATAAACAAATAGCTAATCATTAACTGTGGCAACCTATAACAGCAAAGTATCTAATAACTGATGTACGATGCAACAGGTATAAGTATAATTTGCCAATAATAACCATAATTACTGAAACAAAAATCAATATCGTATATATTTCACAGGAATTATGAGAGTGCGACACTAGTACAAAAAATGCAAATCGTGTCCACAGTAAACAGCATTTCAATTAAATGTAAATGTTTTTTTCCGGCGTCAGAGTTTCTGCGCCATTAAAAGCCAAAGGTTTTGCTATTCACAAGTCGTTTATGGAAATTGCGTTGTAATGAATATGCAAATAAGACCATTATTGGTTTATTAATTCCTACGATTGTCAACAAGATTCTAATTTTGGGTTTCCTACGAGATAAAGAGAGAAAAAGAGAGACAGAGAAAGAAAGAGAGAGAGAGAGAGAGAGAGAGAGAGAGAGAGAGAGAGAGAGAGAGAGAGAGAGAGAGAGAGAGAGAGAGAGAGAGAGAGAGAGAGAGAGAGAGAGAGAGAGAGAGAGAGAGAGTTAGTTTGATTTTAAATGCAAGAATGAGACCAATATGATTAACATGCCAAAAACTGTAAAACGGGTTGTAGTGCCATTTGGAGAATGACAGTCTGACAGAAACTGGGCAATAAATGCCAGAGTTCTAAGAATATACAGGAAAAGATCAAATATACCGGAGATATTGAATAAATGTCGATAAGCTTGAAGAGCCGAAATTGCCGAAAAGACGATACCGACCTGAGTGCCAAGTAAGGCCACAAGTAACTACTAATGTCAAAAAATCATAAATTTTCAGATTACCAAAGAATGTCAGACACCAATATTGACAGAGTGCCAAGAAAGGTCAGAGTTTAAATAATGTTAGTGATTGCCTTCACAGGTCAGAGAATATCATCAAAGATTAGGGTGCCAACAAAAGCCACAAAGTACATTGCAAATTGAGTGTCAACAAGACCAGAGTGTTCTGACATGTAAGAGTGTCAGCTAAAGTTGGAGTGTCACTCAGGTCAAGACAATCAACCTCATTGCTCGGAGGAAGGTCACCAGTAAGGCGAAGCACAGTCATAATCGATACAACGTGAGCATCCTCTCTCTCTCTCTCTCTCTCTTTCTCTCTCCATCTCTCTCTCTCTCCCACCACAGCATCTCCCTTGCCACCACTCCACTATTCTCTTCCTAATACCACCCCTTTCTTACACCAAAACTCTCTCAAACACCAGACTTCCTCTATGTCACCTCGACTACTCCTTTACACCTCCACTCTCTCACTGTACATATATATATACTTTATTTTTTAACATCATCTTCATATTTTCCTGCTTCAGTGCTTGCCATATCAGGTCTGTACTCACCTTATCTCTTTAGATATAGCAGTTAAAATGATACTTATATTCCCTTTCCCTTCTCTATCTCTCTTTTTCCAAGATAATCACAAGTCCATCTGAAGATAACATTAATTTTGACTAAACTTGAAAAAAAGACTTTGATATTTGGCTCCACAAGAAACTAGTATAACAAATTAAAATACAGAATCGGGTCATATGGACAAAGCTAGATTGTTTACGAGAATAGCTAACGGAGAGAAAGCAGAAGCACACAATGAGACACCAAGAATTAGAATGAATTCTTGAAAGAATTAGAATGAGCTTAGTGAAAGTATCCACTGAAATATACTATCCTTGGGTCCTTGAAATGTAATATCCATTTCAAGGACCCATAATGTTCATCTTGCAGTAAATAGGAACCTGGCAGTCAGACAACTGCTACGGGCTGCATCCTGGGGACTAATGTGTTACAGTGAACTATATGTAGTAGATATGATAGAGGAAAAATAGGTCTGGAGTCAATTCAATAGACAACCGAAGGTTAGAGAGGCGGTATCCAAGAGTAAACAGCTCAATTATGTAGGCACAGAGAATAAATACAAATAGTGAACAAACACACATACACACAGAGAAATATTAGAAATAACTTATTAATGTCAGAGTAGTTAACAAATGAAATGCATAAAGCAGTGATGTGGTGGAGGCAGACTCCATACACAGTTTCAAATGTAGATGTCATAGAGTCCAGTAGGCTCAGGAATCTGCACAACCGGTTGACTGACGGTTGAGAGGCGGGACAAAAGAGCCTTAGCTCAATCCACGCAAGCACAACTACGTGAGTACAACTAAGTGAGAACACACACACACACACACACACACACACACACACACACACACACACACACACACACACACCGTGGAGATAATATTAACAGTATCCCCCTGCAGTCTAACCTTTGCAGTGGGTTATTTATACATTAGAAACAAGAGACTTTCCAATAGCTTGATCGCCATTATTCACAATACAAAAAAATGGGTGTTAAATATTTTTGTTTACATCCTTTAGCAGGAAGGACCATTTTAGAAACGGCGCGGGTTCCAAATGACACCGGAATTGATAGATCATGTTCCATCAGCGAACTGAAAAGGCTATTTCCAGGTCGGCAGAGACTCCGGCGATACCGTAATTGATGGATCATGTTTCCAGCGGGGGACTGAGAAGATTATTTTCATATCAGTACTGATTTGGAATGGTTCGGGAATTTATATTTTGAGTCCGGAGAAACTTAGGTACCTGGTTCACATATTTTTTTAGTGCTGCAGGGAGAGGGACAGAGATAACTACACACACACACACACACACACACACACACACACACACACACACACACACACACACACACACACACACACACACACACACACACACACACACACACACACACACACATTGACTTGTAAACTTTAACAACGAAATAATAAGATATCCCACGCTTTCGCCTTTATGTGGGATGATGGAATTAAGCTTAGCTCTAAGTAGATTTACGGCCAAGTGTAATATCTGACCTAACAGCTTTAGATATTTCGGTGCTCAAGAATCTCAAATTTATAGCGTCTACTGCATGAATCACATAACTTGTATGTTGTATCCTGGTGTTCTATCACCTTCATGTTGACATGTAAATCTAATATTACATTCTGCATCAACTTTTTATGTACCTTTTAGTGATATATATCGTAAATTACTATTTCTACTTTTATAAATATTATTATTATTATTATTTTAATATTTTTTGCTATTAATTTATTACCATCTTAACACTTAACTAATAAAATATTTAATAAGCTCCAAAAGGACATCATTAACAAGCTTATTTTTTAGGGACAAATTTGCAGGAAATCGCCACGAATTTATAACACCTTCAAATGTTAAAAGTTATCACTGTAACGAGTTAGGTTCTTGCTGAAACTTCTCATTGGGTGACAGTTATTACGAGGAATACAACTTAAAATTATTACACAATTGTATATGAATGATAATTATGTAATAATTACCATACATATACAATTATGTAATAATTACCATACATATACAATTATGTGATAATTACCATACATATACAATTATGTAATAATTACCATACATATACAATTATGTAATAATTACCATACATATACAATTATGTAATAATTACCATACATATACAATTATGTAATAATTACCATACATATACAATTATGTAATAATTACCATACATATACAATTATGTAATAATTACCATACATATACAATTATGTAATAATTACCATACATATACAATTATGTAATAATTACCATACATATACAATTATGTAATAATTATTATACATAATTATGATAATTATGTAATAATTATCTATGTGTGAGACCATAATTGCATAACTATCTCACACGACTTGATCATGGTAGAGGATTGAATAGTCGTCGCTTCTGGTTCTTCTGACGTGTGTGGGTTTGGTCATTGTGTCTTCAGCCATGTTATTGTGGCTCATCGTCTGTACAATTATCTACGTAAGAGAATGAATGTTGGTCTGTTTGTTCGAGATCGGGGACCAGACGGAGACCAACGAGCCGCAGCATAGCGCTCCGACAGCCTCTCAACTGTCAATCAACTGGTGGACAGGTTTCCGAGCTTGTCCAGCTCTATCAGATCTACATTTGAAATTGAGTATGGAGTCTGCCTCCACCAAATCACTTCCTAATGTGTGTATTCACCTAGTTGTCCTTGCGAGGGTTGAGCTCTGCTCTATCGGCCCGCCTCTCAACTGAAAATCAATCAACTGTTACTAACTACTAACTAATTTTTTTCCCTCACACACACCTTCAGGAAGCAGCCCGTAGCAGCTGTCTAACTCCCAGATACCTATTTATTGCTAAGTAACAAGCGCATCAGGGTGAAGGAAACTCTGCCCATTTGGTTTTCTGGCGGTGCCGAGGGATCGAACCCCGGTCCCTAGGTCCACGAGTCTAGAGCGCTGTCCACTCAGCCACAACTCACCCTGTGTGTGTGTTTGATAAATTTTGTTATGTTTTGTCTCTTTGTGTCAATATTGGTCCGTTTTCCTTTCTCGATTCGAGTGGGCGCTGTCTCTTTCATTTGCAAATTGACAAATTTTATGTATATGCTTAAAACCTTTCAGGAAATCTTGTATGACTGGACGAATTATTTTTATACCATTTCAAATCTTTCCTGAGCTCAGAAGGGAAAAATGGTCGAACATTTAATACCCCACATAAGACCAATAAGCCTTTTATATGATGTCGATATTTTTCTGGAATAGAACATTCCCCACAGACCATTTTCTCAAAAAATCCTCTTTTGAAGAAAATCTTTCTCTTTTGAAGAACATTGCTTATATACAACGAAATATACATTTGCAGCTGCATGCTGTATTTGTAATAAATTAACCTGTCGTGACCAGGTTTAACAATAACGTTACTAATTATTGTAACTGTGAAAATCTTGTTTCGCTGGGGAATGTAATTGTCAAATGTTGTATTCATTGAAGAATTTCGCTATAACAATGAACGAAAAAAGTTGGGAAATGCTATTAAACTATCTTGAATAATTTAACTACTGGATGTCAAATTTGTTTGTAATTACAATAAAAAATGAATTTATTTCCGATTGTTAGAATTTAGTTTCAGTTAATAAATCCTGTAATATGTTCTTCTAAATTTTGCTTCTGATTGTTAAAATTTGGCCAATTCTTGTTACTAGCTGGTTTCTTATGGACAAAACACTGACGAATTGGACGAATTATTTTTATACCATTTCAAATCTTTCCTGAGCTCAGAAGGGAAAAATGGTCGAACATTTAATACCCCACATAAGACCAATAAGCCTTTTATATGATGTCGATATTTTTCTGGAATAGAACATTCCCCACAGACCATTTTCTCAAAAAATCCTCTTTTGAAGAAAATCTTTCTCTTTTGAAGAACATTGCTTAGGTTAGGTGGCCCATAACCGCAACGAAATATACATTTGCAGCTGCATGCTGTATTTGTAATAAATTAACCTGTCGTGACCAGGTTTAACAATAACGTTATTAACAAACCTGTCTTGAGCAAAATAAATAAATACAAAAGGAACATCAATCAGCTGAAGTACTTAACGAAAAATTTAAAGAACATTCTGCTACTAAAATAAATATTGAGATTATCCTAGTTATTACCATCGGCTCTGAAAGAGTGTGTAGAGTAACTTAGCTTTCAACTCTTATCAATTTCCGCTCATATGACTCCAAGGAGATGTATTGTCTCATAAATTGCAAAAGGGAATATGTTGAGCAGATTATAAAGAGAGTGAATCTAGCTTAGTAAAATTTATTTAATTAACACGTGTCTGAGATACTAATTATTGTAACTGTGAAAATCTTGTTTCGCTGGGGAATGTAATTGTCAAATGTTGTATTCATTGAAGAATTTCGCTATAACAATGAACGAAAATAGTTGGGAAATGCTATTAAACTATCTTGAATAATTTAACTACTGGATGTCAAATTTGTTTGTAATTACAATAAAAAATGAATTTATTTCCGATTGTTAGAATTTAGTTTCAGTTAATAAATCCTGTAATATGTTCTTCTAAATTTTGCTTCTGATTGTTAAAATTTGGCTAATTCTTGTTACTAGCTGGTTTCTTATGGACAAAACTACTGAATATTTAACAGATTATCATTATAATGACTTTAACGTAAAAATATCAGGTAATTAAATTCAAAGGATTCATGTTCTACATGTAATTAAACATTCTATAAGCTTTCAGCAGAGCTCCAAATAAAAAAACATTTATGAAAAAAGAGGAATAATAGATTAGCAATTAATGGAGATGGTTACATCAAAAATAAAATATTATAATTCTCACCGGGATGCTCGATTTCATCCCCCTAAAAGCTTTCTGATATATTTTGGGCACCTGCATGACTCATTGATTTATTAACATACACGAAATTGTGTGTTAATACATCCCATGAACTCGCCTCACATGATTCTAGGTTATTAATTTTGAAACTGATTTATGTAGATTGTGGTTACATTTACTGCAATATGAAATAATTAGTGCATTAAAATTTATCAGTGTGTATGTGTGGGTGTATATCTGTGTATGAGAGATAGAGAGAGAGAGAGAGATAGAGAGAGAGAGAGAGAGAGAGAGAGAGAGAGAGAGAGAGAGAGAGAGAGAGAGAGAGAGACAGAGAGAGAGATTATTCCATGTAAAAGCTTACGTGGTTTCCATTGATATCGCAAGCTATATCAAGGTAAAGCTTCGTGTCGACTTAAGTACAATGGAATGCGAGACTCTGGGATTCATTATTGACTGCTATTATCCTCACCTTATGTTAATGTTCCCAGCGCTCCTTCCAAGACCTCCCTCATATTCCTTAGGAGTAATTACACCACCATCACCATTAATGATAATCATTAAATTAATATTAACAAATAATGGGTATAATAATTACAGTCGTTAATGTAATTGTTATTATACTAATACCCCCCTTAATGCTGCCTATAATAAGGATAATATTATTGATAAGTATCAAACAATTTTCATCGATTGTGATAGTGAAAATAATATTATGAAAAATATTACAAATAGTATTGTAATACAAAATACCAACATTAACTGGAATAATACAAATATTAATAATAAAATAAAAAGAAACAAGACTGAATTAAGCTGAAGAAGTCTAAAATAAGGAATAGGTAATATTTAATTAAGACGACGAAGAAACTATTACAAAATGTATCAAGGAAAATACATGTATTGATTCCCATCTATAGGATAATTATCTAAGAATTGCATTTAGATACGTATATGTAGTGAGGTAGATCTATAAACGTAAATCAAGGAAAATACTAATAGGGAAGCATTTCTAAAGAAGTATATCAAAGGAAGTATATCTAAGAGAGCAAATCTACGGTAGCATATCTAAGGGAGAACATCTTGGGAAGTACGATTAAGGAAGCACATCTAGGAAAGAATATCTTTGGTACGAAATCTAGAGAAGTACATAGAGGGAAATACGAAAACGAATCACATGTAGAGTAGCACATGTAATTAAAGTACATCTTGGAAAGAACACATAGAAAAGAACATCTAGAAAACTTCAAGAGATCATGCAGTGACAATGAACGTGTGTAGCAGTGAACGTTATTATTCCATTATTGCAACAAAAATACAAAAACTTGTTCCAATGATTGGAAAATTTCCTCTATTAGCTGCATTACATATTCAGAAAAGAGGTCACAAAGAGCCTGTGAATGTTTGCCTCGCGTCTCCTCCACAAACACAGTAAGTAAAGAATGTTTTTGTTTTTGTAGCAACCTCTGTTTTTACCATTCATACTTGCTTCTAATTACTATAATGTTGACCAGGACCACACACTTAGAAAGTGAAGGGACGACGACGTTTCGGTCCGTCCTGGACCATTCTCAAGTCGATTGTGTATAATGTACATCCTGTACATCCTAATGTACAGTATAATGTACATCCTGTTAAGTGCATTTTGCCATTTATTCGCATTAATGAACTATTTTAAAAATTGCATTCCGTATTCTGTAATGTTACTGTTCAGTAAGATGCTTCACGGACTGCCTGTATGATGCTCTAACAACTCTGTTAAGTTATGACTTATAAACATAATTCATAATCCAGATTTCTTTCTTCCTTTGATTACCGTAAGTATTATTATATCTTAACATGCTTACTGAATATTCAGACATTAAGTGTTCATATCAAATCTCAATATTGCAATACTTACCCCATCCCATTAATAATGCTGTACATATCCTGTGCCATTATCAAGGGACTCGGATAACACTGGGATCTAGAGTTCCACCATTAACTCTCCTGAAGGATCCATCAGCTCTGAGGTGAGGCTGTTGTCTCCGAGGGATGCCTTTCAGCTCTGCTCTTTTGTTAACGAGAGTCCCCGGACTGGCATCAAGTTCAGGGGAAATTGGAAGTTGTCAAAGGGGGGACATGCGGGTATAAGGGGAGGAAGAGTCATGTGGGTATAAAGAGTGGACGAGTCTTGCGGGTATGTGAGGGAAAGAAATCATGTGGGTGTAAAGAGGGAGAAGGAATGCGGGTATGTGAAGGGGGGACCAGGCAGATTTGGGTGAGAAAGGGAGGGAGGGAGTGGTATGTTAGTATAATAAGCCAAAGAATCATGCGGATATGAGGAGAGAAGGAGCCGTTTTGCTGGTATAAGGAAGGGATGAGATTTTTGTATAAATGAATATAGGAGACCTTCCAGTATGAAAAAGAATGACCATTTTTAGGTAGAGGGGGGGGGTGACTGGAGACGTGCCAAAAGGTGTAGGGACCTTGGTATATTGGAATATTCTTTGGAATATTCTTGGCTTTGGAATATTCTTTATGAAGTGTTAACAACTTATGACGTAAGAAGTTACGTCTATGTCCGCCTTTAATCATTTTTTAAATATTAAATCTCACTTACAACAGACAATCTGGCAAAGAAGGATTATTTTAATTCAGTCTAGAGTCAAAATCATATATATGATGATAAATTCTAACCAAAAGCAAGCTTCAAATAGTTATGTCCATAAAAATTAATTTACATATCAGAAAAGTACATCAGTGACCTAACAGAGAATCGTGAAAGCAGAATGGAATCGTAATCCAAACTGATCTGTTGAATTGAGATCCTTTTAACTTTAGTCTCTTACATTGTCTGAAGGACTCTGAAGAAAATACATTGGCAGAGTTCCGCTCTCTGTGATCAAATGGCAAAGTCAGGGTTCAGATACTTCATTCAGAAACGTAATCCTTAGTTCTGCTTGCAGGAGCTTAGCTTTGGCTCTTTGGTCCCGCCTCTCAACCGTTAATCTACTGGTGTACAGATTCCTGAGCCTACTGGGCTCTATCATATCTACTATTTGAAACTGTGTATGGAGTCAGCCTCCACCACATCACTTCCTAGTGCATTCCATTTACTAACTACTCTGACAAATGTTCTTTCTAATGTCTCTGTTGCTCATTTGGGTACTCCTAACTTCTTACTGTGTCCTCTTGTACGTGTACCACCCGTGTTAAATAGTCCTTCCTTGTTTACCCTGTCAGTTCCTCTGAGAATTTTGTATGTGGTGATCATGTCTCTCCGAGCTCCTCTGTCTTCCAGCGACATGAGGTGCAGTTCACGCCGATTTTCCTCATAACTCCTGCCTCTTAGTCCTGGGACCAGCCTAGTGGCATATCTCTGAACTTTTTCCAGCTTCGTCTTGTGCTTGACAAGGTTCAGGCTCCATGCTGGGACCGCATACTCCAGGACTGGTCTTACATATGTGGTATACAAGGTTCTGAAGGATTTCTTATACACGTTTCTGAAGGCAGTTCTGATGTGTGCGTTTTTGTGTGTGTGTGCGTGCGTGTGTGTGTGTGTGTGTGTGTGTTTGTGTGTCTGTGTGTGTGTGTGTGTGTGTGTGTGTGTGTGTGTGTGTGTGTGTGTGTGTGTGTGTGTGTGTGTGTGTGTGTGTGTGTGGGTGTGTGTGTGTGTGTATGTTGATATTTGAGAGATATCCAAATGTTGTTTGCATAAGCTTTCTATGTATAATTATATACAAATTTATTTTGTTTATTATTGTTAGTTTAGCCTTGTATACATAGGAGTATACTTCCGGTACATAATAATATCAGTTAAGAATTAAAAAGATAGTTTTGCTTTCTAAATAGTCGCACAATTCCTGTAATTTTTCCTGATTTTGGAGGCAGCTGAAGTGAGATGATGTTCTATTTATGACAGCCTTGAATTTAATGAGTGAGTCCTATTTTAACAGCCAGAGAGAGCATCAAAGCCACAGGTATGAAACCAGATTTTCTGCTAGATCTGTGATCAACGGGTCTACTGGTAGAGGGCTGGCGGGTAAAGTAGTAAAGATGAAATAACTCGTTAAATCGCAGGAATTTAAGAATTCATCAGATAATAGTATGAGATGGGGTTGTTTTGTGCTTCGCTAATTACGTATCATCTGGGTCCCTAGATCAAGTCTCTAACAAATACTAATACATAAATTTCTCGACGTCCGTCAGCCATATACGAATTTACATTATTCTATTTTTCGGGCAAGGCTTGTCACGTTTTCATTGGTGTTTGGACGTGATGGGAGATCTGGATAAGTGTTACGAGTGCCTGAACCTTGCTGATTTCTGATGGCATGTATCGTGAGTTTGAATGAGTATTATGAATATATCCCAGAAAGGTGAGATATTTTCAGTGTTTCCGTATGATGTTATTTCTAAGGAGTTTCGTGTTATTTCCTGTTATTTTTTCCATTTATAGTAGTAGTATTATTAATGTCATTATTTTTGTATATGAAATTACTTGATTGTCTTTACCAGGCTTTATTTTATTTGGATATTATTGTTTTACCTGGATTTTTTTTATTATATGTTCTATCATATCCTTCTTAGTAAATAACTCAAAAAATCATTGTTTTCACCCTTTGAAATTCGTCACAATAAGTATCTGAAGTGACTTAGAAGGAGAAGCAGGGACGGAGGCTCACATAGGCTCGCAACTGTTATTAAAAACAATAAATCTCCACGCCAGTGTTTGTGGGCTTCCTCTCTCCCATCTCTGAGGATATTTATATCAATTAAAGCAACTTACAGCCATGGTGGCTTAGCAAAAGGGCGGAGAGGTGGTGCGTGAGGTTGTGGGGTATTGTGTGTGTGTGTTTGTACGTTTTATGCGTGTATGTGTTTGTGTGTGTGTGTGTGTGTGTGTGTGTGTGTGTGTGTTGTGTGTGTGTGTGTGTGTGTGTGTGTGTGTGTGTGTGTTGTGTGTGTGTGTGTGTGTGTGTGTGTGTGTGTGTGTGTGTGTGTGTGTGTGTACTGTGTGTGTGTGTGTGTGTGTGTGTGTGCTTAGTGAGTGTATTGTTAGTGTGCTTACTGAGTGTCCTATTGACTTTTCTCGAATATTTATGGACGAAACGCTGACTTGCACGAAGAGCAGGTCGGTGTTCAATCCCCGACCGTCCAAGTGGTTGGGCACCATTCCTTTTCCCCGTTCCATGACAAATCCTTATCCTGATCCGTTCCAAGTGCTATTTAATCGTAATGGCTTCTCGTTTTCTCCTGATAGTTCCCTTCTCCTCGAACATTTGCATGTTGATTAATTACTTGAGATTTAGATCTCTGAATAAACATCCTCCCTAATATTTTTCATCATATATAAATTTATGTTTCTTAGTGTTGTAGAACTGTCATTCTTCACTTAGAACTTTATCTTTGTCATCCTCAAGAATCATCTACCAATCTTTCATTCATTGTGAATATTCAAATCATCCTTAAATTATTTTGAGTCTTCTTAATAAAACATATGACGTCTCATTTTGACGTCTTCAGCAAATGTGGTAATGTTAATCTTTCTTAATTTGCACATATTCTTCATATATGATAACGGAGGCTCAAAACTGAGCTCTGGGGCATGCTACTTATTACTCCTACCCACTAAAGTGTTGATTTCATTTACTCCTATTTTCAATTTATTGATAAAATAATGTTCATTCTAATCTTAGAAATACGAGTAACTGCATAAGACTAATACCTTTCTCTTCAGTGTGTTGCAAGGAACAGTGTCAAGGGCAAATTCCAAAGACCAAACGTAAATTATCCTGTTGTCCTGTTGTCCACTGTAGTCAAGGGTGACAGTAGACTCGTTAAACGGGAATAGCTCTTCGTGAGCCTGAACGTTAACTATTTTTATCATTATTTTTTCAAGATGAATACAAATTGCTTTGCTTTTATCGATTCAAGCAATTCCCCAACAATTAACGTCAAACTGTGCGTTGGTGCTAGTGATTTATTCACCTTTTTTTTAAACAAATGAGAAACAATCCTTCACGGTTCAGGAACTTAGCTCGACTTTAACATTGATTTATTATATATTCAATAAAAGAGCTGACATATTACTCTTTACATTATTTCAACTAAAAAGGACATTGTAGCCAAAGAGATATTAACTATCTTGACATAGTCAATATTGAGACACGATAACTACTGTGTGTAGTTATGGAAGGTCATTCACATTCATTCATTTATGGAAATCATTCTCCTCATTCATTCAACCCTTCCACTACCCTTGTGCTCTTTCCTCTTTTAATTTCAGTTCTATTTTCTTTATATATTTTCATAGAGCATAAGCTTCAATATTATCAAATTATCCGCAATTATCCCAATTAAAATATTTTATGGAATATTTTCCACAAAAGTAAAATTCAGAGGAAAACTTTTCGACTTCATATGGTAATTTGAACATTATGACTGTCAAATTGCTATATTTACCTTCAGTAGAATCACTTATTATTTTACCTATTTTTTTTCCTTTTCAGTGGAAATTTCATTACATATTTATTATTATGGTTTAATCGTTACATATCGTTTTGCAACTGTTGTTACTTTAACTTGGCATAGTAAATTTGCCAATTTTATTATAAGTATAAAATTTATTTTATGAAACGGGATCGAACTACCATTGAGTAGTGCGTGTACCTGGGGGGTCCAAGGATGCAGAATTTACCTCTTGGCACGGGCTTTCATCATGGTTCAGTCGGTAGTGTGTGTGCCAGGAAAGTTCAAAGATGCGAGTTCAAACCCATTGCATGACCTAAATGTTTTATTTTAAAAACATCAAGTTCTTATGATTTCATTGTATTTATTCACATTCAAGTTCCAATTCTAATTCATAAATTTATTATTATTATTATTATTATTATTATTATTATTATTACAACATGATCGTTGTTATCAAAACAAATATCTTCTATTTTTTCTGTATTTGTCAATTAGCATTTATTATTTAATTAATTTTATTATTCACCATTTTTTGCATCTTTATCCACTTTTTTTAAACAGTCATAGTAATCTATGTAATTATCTTAGTTTTCTCTCAACTTCCTATATAACGCAAATTAATATTATTTCTTCTTTTATCTTCATGTTTTCCGCTATCTTCTTTCTTGTCTTTATTCCCCTGTTGCTTCTTATCCTCTGCTTCTCTATCTTCGTGGTCAAGGATGGAGGAGAGGGGAGCCCTGGGCCAGGGAAGCAATAACACAAGGTATGGGTCGGGCAGGAAAAATGAGAAGCGCTGCTTCACTCGAAGATATTAGAAGACCGACAAATCGGCTGACATTTTTCATGGAGCTACCCAGAGGGTGAGTAGGATCTCTGTACGTGTGGGGAAAATGTAAGGAATAACGAGAGAGAAGAGAGAGAGAGAGAGAGAGAGAGAGAGAGAGAGAGAGAGAGAGAGAGAGAGAGAGAGAGAGAGAGAGAGACAGAGAGAGAGAGAGAGAGAGAGAGAGTGATGCGGAGATTTAAAGTAGAAATTGGTAGTTTTCTTTTCTTATACCTCATTTTCTGTTCAACTAGCAGTGAATAATTTCCTAGAAGTTAGATGGCCGCTACGGGCTAGAAAAATGTAGCGGATATGAGTCAGTACATTAGATAGTCGACAGTGAGAAAAGAGGAGTCCAGGAGTAAATTAACAGCACGTTCCTGCAGGCACAGTTAGTAATATACAAATAGTAAATACACACACACACACACACACACACACACACACACACACACACACACACACACACACACACACACACACACACACACACACACACACACACACATACACAAACACACACACACACAAACAAATCACTTCGCATGACCCTCCGTACATTGATTTGCCTAGCCACAAACCAAGGGTAGATTGACTTGGAGTTAATTTATATCTGTTCACCCTTTTTTACCCAGTTGTAATTTGGACCTGGGAGTAAAACCGATTGACAGGTCGTGTTTCAGGGTAAACAAATACAGTATGGCTTACCAAGTTCTATGGGAAGGAAAGGCTCTTAGCCTGCCGACAGGAAATAGTTATAAATAACAGATACTGAAATTATCCTTATATAGAATTCAAGCCCCGGTGTTGAAATTAGTAACTGAAATGTGGAGAGTTCTTACCGTAGAATACTTTTTTACTTAATTACACTATATGCAATATTTGAACATATTTTTCATGTGTTTAAAACGTCGATGTTTGTGGTTCATATATAATACATTTCATGTGCGGGATTTAATTTATACTTTTAACTGTTACTAGAATTAATATTTGTATAATTTGAGTATATAAGTCATTCTTTTGTTCTCATTCTTAACACCGCACTTCTTTCATTCGTTTATGTATTCACGTCAATTTTTCTTTAACGTAAGGGGGTTGAGAAACTTGAATGATCTAGTGGAGCAGGTTGTAGAGGCAAACGCCATTCATAATTTTAAAAGCAGGTCGGATAGGTGAAATAGAATAGAAGTCATTGCATTAAACATACAACGGCTAGAAAAGCGGAGTCCAAGAGCTAGATCTCCCCCATGGAAGCCCTAATAGGTGAGTACACACACACACACACACACACACACACACACACACACACACACACACACACACACACACACACACACACACACACACACACACACATACACATATACACATACACACACTAAAAAAAAAATTCTTTAACATTCAAAGAACCAGTTTTCTCTAACTTCTGCTTCGCACAAGTACGAAAATGCCCTCCCAAAGGTCCACGTCTCTTACGTAAATTTACGAAGACTGACAATAAATTTGCATACAACACCCGAACTTCATCCGCATCTCTCCTAAAGTTGTTTCTTCAACAACTTATTTCCAGTTCTGTTCCTTTTGTTAATATTGACTATTGTTGCATCATTTAACTATTTACATTTTCAGTTTCTATATCATTCTATTAAAATCTTCTTAACATGAGGTTATCTTGAGATGATTTCGTATCAGACTGAGAATTATTGTCAACTCTACTATATCCCTACCATCTTGGCACCTTATCCTTGAGGGAGACATGAATCAACAACCCCCAATGAATCATGAATCAACCTCGATATTGGTTGTACGTTTGCTAAGGGTGCTTTTCAGGTTGTGTGTTTGCGCATGGTGCTTTCTTCAAGTACCGTTTATTTGCATCTTTTATTTACATTATTTACATCTCAACTGGCAGAAAGTAGAGCATCACCATACACCGCCTTGCTCAGGGATCAGGGAGAATTGGCAATGACAGTAAAGTACTTTAGGGAATGAATTCTGGCAATTTAATCTGACATGTTACCACCCTGGTTGGAAATCTCATGTGCTGAATATCCAAATTATTAAATTAGAACCTTTGAAAAGACTTCAAATACATAATTGATTAGTACTAGTATGGTAATCTATATAGAATTACTAGCAGTGAACTGCTAAGATCTTGAAGTTCCTCGAATGGGTATTCTCTGCTACCCTATTCTACATGGAATATATATATACGGTAATACCTTCCAATATGTATTCACTTTCTGCCTTCGAAGATATTCATGAGTGCTTCAGTAAAACAAGTTTTCTTAGCGACACACACACACCAAGCTCACTTAAATTGAATAATAAATTTTGAAGTGTTATCTAAAATGCCTTCCTAATTGAGGAAAAATACAGTAGATAGAGAAAGAATTCGTGACTGAATTTCTATTTCATGCTGGTAAAATATTATGGAAGTTCGACACTTTGAAAAAAAATCGAATTAGGATTAAGAAGGTTTGCTAAATTACATTTTATATAAATACAAAAATAATAAACACATCAGATACCTTAAGTGTAATGTATATATTAATAAACAGGTAAGGTTTTAATTCTAAAATTAATAAAACATGCTCGAATTGCTTTGAATGCAATTCGATCATGTCACGACTATATCTTCTCTTTTCCAGCATCGTTAGGTACAGCTCATTCAGCCTTTCTTCGAGCCCCATCCCACGTAGTTCTGAGACGAGCCATGTGGAAACTTCGGAACTTTCTCAAATTTCTTTATTGGTTCTGAATGCCTCCTTGTTAAGGTTCCAGAAAGCTGCCTGATTCTTGCTAGCTTCGAGCAAGCAGCTGACGATAATCCCATTTTTGTTTACCTTTCGTGTAAGACTTGATGTCTCAATTATAACTAGACTATTTTCTGTACCTTATTTGGAGGAAGTATTTCTCGTTCTACGTATTCCTTTCTGCTTGTCTGCAATTTTTTAACTCCAGTTTTCATTACCATAAACTTAGTGACATTGCACACAAGTAATCATTTCTAGTGATAACTTTGCAGCCTCTCTAGGTTTTATTGAAGTTTTCTGCCGCATCTTATTGCCTGATTTTTTACATTAACAGTCTGTAATCATTTTGCATTGTGTGCGTTAGTGATCTGTTAATGTGTTCAAGTGTATGTGCTGCTGTGTGTGTGTGTCTGTTTATTCACTGAGAGCTAGCAATAATTCACGTTACAGATTCTAAAGAGAAATCATTGGTACGTGTAGGACTAACCATTCCAATAATATAAGAACATTTAATTTAGGAAATAACCTACCATTTAGCACTTATTGCGTCATATGTTTACCGAAGATCGTGCGCATGTATTCACGAAACTTTTCAGACCGGCTTTATCACAAGGCCACTAGTAATTTAAAAAACTTTTAGTCTATATAAACTTCTTTTCGTAGTCAAATTGGAATCGAGGTAAAAGTCAATAAATCTTGCATTTGTATAAAGCAAGCCCTTGCCTCTAATACAAAAAACGATAGAGGCTCATTAACCGATTCGAGAGATACATTCTTTTATTTTGATTAATATCGACGTATCTCCAGGCCGAGTTATTTTGCTTGTGTTGTCCCTTTGCTTTTTTGTTGTTCGTTAGTGGGTTTTTTTCTACAGTTATTCAAAATTCTATTGTTGTAAAAGCGTCTGGTCATACCTTGCCAAATATTTAGCATATTTTCAAGTAAAATCATGTTTATTCACTTTTCCACATTGATTAAATATATTTTAGTTAAAAAATATCTTGCTTTTTTTCTTTATTATGTAATTCTAAGACGTTTTGAGTGTTTCGTAAAATTTACCGTATCTGGTTTGGATCACATTTCGTTATAAAAAAAAATTAACAAATTTCCTATTAAAGTAGTTTTTTTCACAGTTGTCCATATTACCAGTTACATATTTTGAAAATATAATATATTTCTTAGTTATTATTTATTTGCTTGATTTCATACGAGTTAGGTAGTTTTATGCAATTATTTTATTCTAATTTGGGTTATTAATTAATTAACGAAATTGCATATTTCCTAGTAAAATTCTGTTAATTGACATTTTACTTCTATTACCAATATTATAGGTAATAAAATAAGTGCTGTTTTACTTGCAACAAAGGAACTAACTAGTTTTGTGTTAAATAAAAACAGACTTCAACTGTTTTTATTATTATTATACGCATTACTTGTTAATTGTTTCCCAAAACTAGAACAAACTAAAAACAACTTTCAGAGTGAATTACTAGAAAATGAAACATACTTTATGTTGAATAACTCATACCTGAGACCATACCACCAGGCCAACCAGGACCTGCAGATCTTCTCACGCAGATCAGATATCGAAGTACTTGACAGGAACAAAGCCCAGAGAGCGAACAAGTGTCCTTCATATTTGCTTTGATGCCTCCCTCTCCGGCACTCTCAGCCGGCGTTTTATTTTCAGGTAGCCTCCCCCAGGGAAAGTTCGGGTAAGTCAAAGGGTGTCCTTTTTCCTTCGTTAGGCAAATTAGGGAGGAGATCTTCCCTCCTCTTGCCCCGGGAGAGGTTAAAAATATAGAGGTTAGAAAAGGTGGGGGGGGCAAGACTGGAGATGCGATGGTGTCAGATAATGTATTTCGTTGCTAGATAATTATTTATTTAAGCGTCAGGGTGCGTCGCTTTTTATGAGAAACGGGGTTTTGCCAAAAAAATTGTCAGGGGCCTGACAGCTGAGTGGACAGCGCTTTGGATTCGTAGTCCTGAGGTTCCGGTGTAGGAGGAAACAAATGGGCAGGGTTTCATTTACCCTGATGCATCTATTCACCTAGCAGTAAATAGGTACTTAGGAATTAGACAGCTGCTACGAACTGCTTCCTGGGAGTGTGTAACAAAAAGGAGGCCTGGTCGAGGACCGGGCCGCGGGGACGATAAGTTCCGAAATCATCTCTAGATAACCTCAAGATATCCTGACATAAAAATGCATTCGTAATTAATAATGGAATACATTCTGAACACACATCAAAAGAGAGACAGATAACACTAGAGAGAGACTGCATGAGAGAAAACCAGGTAAGACACGAATGAAATCATCTTATTCAATGTAGCTTCCTGTTCAAAGGTTGTTTAAATTTCACGCAATTTAAAGCATTAAATATTCAAATGCTCAAAACTCAGTGTTTTCAGGAATTCATATCAGTGATAAAAAAAAATGAGTAGGAAAACTCACTATACTACATCACAAGTGAAATCCTAACCTACAACGAAATATTCGACAAATTTAACGACAATAGAAGATTAGACATGGGGTTAAGCTCTTCATATCCAACAATCTCAACCCACTATTGACAGAGGGAACTATCAAGAGAAAGCGCCAAGCCATTACGACTATGCAGCACTTCAATGGGGTCAGGATAAGGACTTCGGATGGGGCGTGGGGAAGGAATGGTGCCCAACCACTTGGACGGTCGGGAATTGGACGCCGACCTTCATGAAGCTCTACCGTTGCTCTACCGTTCTGCCCAAGCTCACGTACGAGAGCTAATGAATGTACGTGAGAGTACGTGAATGTACGTGAGCTCACACGTACATTCCATCCATAATTATCAAGCACGCTTTGCCTCTGCCAACATAAGAATTGTGGAACCTGTAAAAGGTTTTTCGACACATGCGATTGCTACCTTACATCTTTCTTTTCCATAATATACTCGGTTGCTGGAGGTAATTTGTATCCTCTTCACCTCTGCCCATAAAAATGTTGACAGAATCAACGAGACGAATCTCTCAGCCTCAGGCTATATCAAACTATTAAATGAACATTGGAGAGAATTTTTCAACTAGCTTCTCATATAAATAAGAATATAGAGAAGATAGAGGTAAGAATCATTGAACTAACCGTTTCCGTCATATTCAACAACATATGCCTACAAGAAAGACTAGAATAATAATTCAATATGTGTATATACTCACAATATAATTTTTTCTTCTCAATTGTGCGTATGTCTGAAGGCGTATGTTCAATTGTATATACATCTGTATTTAAAGTATACAAAAACTAGCTACATTATGTCGACTGTGATGAAGACAAAAGTGAAAAGTTGATCTACCCTAATATAAATTTATATAAATAAAAAGTAGGAACGAATATACAACTGAAAAATTTACATGGAGCTAAACATAATTGATCTAATATTGGCTTCATTATTTGTGCCTTTTGTTCTCGTAATTAAACTTCTTCGTTTTAATTAATAATGTCAATGACGTTCATGAAATTTTGAAGGGTTTTATTGAATCGTTGTAATGAAGTTTTGTTTGTATATCAATGATTGCTGGCACTCTAGCTGATTAATATGGTACTTGTTGAACTATATTACTCGGTGTGAACCGTATGTAATACTTTTTATTTGTTATTATTAGGCTGTTGAATGTTGAAACTATACTTTTTGATTTGTTGTTATCTGTAATAGTGAGGGTATGCTTGTGCATTAGAACCGTTATATTTTGAATAGACTGTATCGTTTGGTAACTAAACTTTTACTTCATAATTTTGGTAGTGTTCAGATCACAAACGTGCGTCGAATTTTTTCTTTTTGTGTGACTGAAACTCAAAAGAAATTTGACTACATGTATCTTGTAGTCAAATGTGGTTTCGCTAATTAGCTGTCATATTCTCAAGAGTTGGGAATTGTCTTTTAAGCTAAATTTGTAATTTTATTTGTGTCGACTTTGTGAAACATCCTCAGATCAGCCACATATCATATGTGTAGGAGAGCTTGAATGTGAGGTATTGGTTGGGGTGAATTTAGCTTGCGATCAATGTACGCCCTTCTCGTGAATTTTATCAACAACTTGGAATACATCCATTGATGAATTTGTGTTTTGTGATCCTCGATTGATCTGCTCTGTGGATTGTAAAGTGTTAAAACCCACAGAAGATTCACAAGAACAAAGTCAATACAGACAACACTCACAGAAATATAAAGGACAAAACCCACAAGAACAGCAATAACATTAGTAATAACAGTAATGTCAGCAACAAAAAAAAATACAATGATAAAAACACGAAAACAATGAACCATACAAGAAGAACAAAAATAATAATTAAAAGTAACGAAAATAACAAGGATACAAAATTATAAAAAAAAAATAGAAAATAACTAAATGAACGAAAATGATAAAAACAACAGCAACAAAAAACCTAAGTCAAAAAAACAAAAAACAAAAGTAATGACATTGCAAACAACATGGTCTCTAACAGCAAGAATAAAGACACTAGGAACAAAAAAAAACATTAGGAAGAACCCCATAATGACAACAAGAATGACGACAATAACAGCAAGAATAAGAATGATAACACCAACAGCAGCAACGTTAATAATCCAATTTCCTATTCTCTCTCTCTCCTGCTGAGGGTAAATGCACCCTAGCCAAGCAAGAATGCTTGCCAGCTCAAGCCTTCGCTGGCAGCGTTAGCCTCCAACCACGCGAAATTTTCGAATCAGGTATATTCAGCGGGAAAGCGCGCTTTCCCAAACTAGTGAATTCCCTGCACTGTCTTCGGTGGAGGCTGGCCGAGACTGCATAATCGCAGTCCTGTTAAAGTTTGTTGTTGCCTGTGAAGCCGTGAAATCAACTTTATTGTGGTTTTAATGGGTTTTTCTCCTCCTCATTCCTTATAATATTGATGTCATTAATGTCTTTCTGTATAAGCTTCGTATATCATTATGTACCAGCGTTATATTGGCGACACTGGTATATGTAAGTAGATATATATACTTCATGGTATAAAGACTTCAATGTATATAGGCATACATATATTATTACCAAAATATAATTAAATCACAAGCTGTATTAACCAACTCACAGCATTGGCGTAATGAATCAATACCAAAAGCATCAACGAGCATTTATAAATTGAACTGGAGAATGCCTTTGGTCAATAATATATGATAATGTTTCCTCTATTACGACCATAAACCTTTTTAGTAAATGTAAAAATGTTGTTCCCTACAGAGCCGTGAATTAGGAGCAGTCGTGCGTGAATTATGGCGTGTTGTTCATTTAGAGAACAGGGAGTGTTTGTATGACTTTCTGAGTACAGGTGAATGTAGGCAGCGTTTTTCTATGTTTTGGGGTAGCATGTGTGTGTGTGTGTGTATGTGTGTGTGTGTGTGTGTGTGTGTGTGTGTGTGTGTGTGAGTGTGTGTGTATGTGTGTGTGTGTGTGTGTGTGTGTGTGTATATATATGTGTGTGTGTGTGTGTGTGTGTGTGTGTGTGTGTGTGTGTGTGTGTGTGTGTGTGTGTGTGTGTGTGTGTGTGTGTGTATACTCACCTAGTTATGTTTGTGGGGGTTGAGCTCTGGCTCTTTGGTCCCGCCTCTCAACTGTCAATCAACAGATACCTGTGTGTGTGTGTGTGTGTGTGTGTGTAGTTCAGTGTGCGTTTAGGGTAATGAATGAACATGTGCCTATGTATAGGGGAATTATTGTAGTTGGGTGCGTGGTTGTGTGCGCTATCGTAGTTGGGTGTGAGTGAGTATGCGTATGTGTGAGTACGTGGATGAGTGATTGTGCTGGGGAATTTAGTAGTCTGGTAGGTGGGTTTGCATATTTAATTAATGTATGTGTGTATGTGCATACTCACCTGTACTCACCTGGATGTGCTGTACAGGGTAGCATCAACTTCTGGGTTTCGCTTTTAAATCGTTGATGATTCACCGTGAATGGCAAGCACAATTCAGTTGGTCTAAGTAGAATTCTGGTCACTGTAGACAGGTAGTTTCCAGGTAATGACACCTCTTAGAACTGTGTACTTATTTAACAATAAATCTTACCTTAAATTCTAGTTCATTACACTTTTTCCAAATTGAAGCTTCTTATCATAGCCGAGTGGCTCCTCTCTGTGTGCCTAGTTTCGACTCAAGGCCTCTCTTCCTAATCCTGCTCGTTCTAAATAATTTCCTTTCCATATTTATCACAGCCTCAAAAGAATTACGATTAAATTGCCATACTCCCATCTGTTTCTGGGAGTATGTTCTTCCTCAAAGATCAGCCACCCATCGAGTAACAAACTCTTGGATATCTTATTTTCGCTATATTTCATGTTTATAGGATTCCATGCTGGGAACTCATAATCTAGTACTAAATAAATTTCGCTGAATTTCTGGTTTTCTTTGCCAGTATTCAACACGGACTATATATATTCTATTACTAAAAGTTTTTTTTAGGAGCTTAGTGTTTGTGTGTGAAAATGTGCATTTCTGTACAAGTGCATTCATTTTTATTTACATTTATATATGTGCGAATGTGTGTATGTGAGCCTGTGTATATACAAGTTTATGATTTAAGAGTATATAGTTGTACAAGCATCAAGGGATGATCTCTTCAAATGTGGGTGTGGTAATAAACATCATGTTTAGCTGTAACTCTGATATAATGTCCTTCTACGTTTGGTAGCTGTACCAAACATGGTACAGCTACACCCCTTCAGATTATAATTCACAGGATCATCAGTGCCAGCCATCTCATCACAGTATAACACCTCAAGCCACCTGGATATAAAAATGCTCGTGGATTTATGACGTAGCACGTCGCACTGACATAATCACAGCCCAGGAACGTAATCGAGCTGGGTAATATACCTCTAATTAGTTTATCGTTTTAATGTATTGTGATGGTTCCCTTAAGGCCCCGTTACTCATTTAGCAGAGCCACGTTTTCCTAAGCTTACCTCTAAAGTTTAGAATTGAATCTGTCAGTTCTCTCTTACAACCAGTAATGAGAGATTTCCACAATTTAACTGTGGTCAGAAATATGATTTCACTATACAGCCTACACTATTTTCATTTATAAAGGATATAAAAGTATATAAAAGCATATAAGAGCATAGATAACATTTTCAAATTACGTTTGGCTTAGAATCACGACTCTAATAACTAGTTTATCATCTAAATCAAATTATATGCAGGTCAATTATAACCAGAAAATTTAGGTACTTGACTACAATATGCATGAAAAAATGGAATACCATTATATTTGCTAATAACATTCATATATGTTTTCTCTTTAGCAAATATATTTATAATGTAAAAATTCACTGTTATCACTCAGTGACCCAAAAGCTGTCAAATAAATAGGGAAAATTCCAAAAGCAGCATCCTGCTGACTACCTGGAATTCTTTTTTTACTTTCCCTGACTACTACTGAAGTCAGAAAGTAGTGTCATCCACACTACCTTCCACGGAAGTGTGGATGACAATTTAGATGACGTGGACGTGGATCACTAACTCCCTTGAGCTTCAGTAGTAGTCAGGGAAAAGTCGAAAATTCCAGTTTGGCAGCAGGATGCTGCTTTTACAAATTTTCCTTTTTAATACTACTCAATAGCTCAGTCGACAGCGTCTCGGCCTCACACGCGTGGGGTCAACGGTTCGAGTCTCCTAGAGCCCAGGTAAATGGAAGATCATGTTTGAGTGTAAATCAGAGATTGAAAAGCTTCACTGTACAAATCAAAATGTTTTAGTCTTCTAATCACTCAACCACCAGCTTGTAACGTAGTCATCTTTATATGCACATACGGCTTCACTTTCCTTCTAAACAAGGTGTTGATTGAACTGTAGCTCCTGGGTTGTTGCAAAATATATGAGTTTGATATGATTTACAATATATATAGATGTGGATAAATAAAAGTTGCCTCATATGAACATAAAGAATTTAAGCAGCTTATTCTGATGTTGTTGTGTTCACGTAATGTTGAACATTGCTGACTTACTTCTCATCGCCAGGCTAGATTAATACTCAAATGAACTTCAGGTTGACATTCTACTTCATTAGATACCCCATCAGCATTGGTGTACCGAACCTTGAGCATTCAGGTCGAGCATTTAGGTGTTTTTTGGCCCTCCTTTGACCCAGATGGAAGATACCCATCTCATTAGAAAACTATCACCCGCTTAACGAGACCTTATAGTTCGCTACTCGCAACCATTAAAGGCTACTCATTTCCAAAAACATAAATTATGAGGGTTATATATATTATATATATATATATATATATATATATATATATATATATATATATATATATATATATATATATATATATATATATATATGCATATATATATATATATATATATATATATATATATATATATATATATATATATATATATATATATATATATATAATTCCTAACTTTAACAGATAAAGGGAAATCCCAGAAAAATATTCATGCACTTACCTCGCACGAATACAGTTGCAATGTCAACATATCCTACATTATGGCTGAATTGTGCCGTTATTTGCCTCTCACGCAGTTGATGCCAACCAGAAAAATAAGCTCCAGAGTAGTTTCCATATTTATTTTCTTTGAGTGCTGACGAATTGGCTGCCTCGTTATTTATGTTATAATTTAATTCTAAATGGATTTCGTGAACGTTTTCTGTATACACATTTTTTGAAGATAAAATAACTCTCTCTCTGTTTATAATATCTTGCGAAATATGTTATTTTTAATATTTCTAATTTCTTTTTAGCTGACATTTCAGCTCCGGTTATTGATTTCATCCGTAACGAATATCAATACACACATATATGCCGATATTCTTCAGAAATCCTTCCTTAAAAAAATCAGAATATACTGAATGAAACTTGTAGCATTTACTCAGCAATGCAACAATCAGACCGCGACCATACAACTCATGAACTCCAAGAACTCATTCGTAATGTTCGCCAACCTTCATCGTACATTCAAATTAGTTCTTTCATTCACCTGAACTCTAGGAGACTCGAACCCTGAACACCAGGCTTTTCAGATTATTAAGTTGGTCACTTGTTCATCAATCACGGTATTTTCTTCTCTTACCTAGTGAATGCTCTATCACTATTATCATTATAATTTACCTCTTCCGTCACCACTACTTTTAATCTGATACATGTTCCAATACCGCCTCCCTTAAATTCCTACCTGTTCCATCAGCGCTAAACTTAATTTCTTACCTAATCCATCACCTCTTCCCTTAATTTCCTACCTACCCTCAATCTCCACTACCAACTTAATCTCTCCTTCCATCACCGCTGCTCCTTAATCCACCATTTCCATCAATGCTTCCATTAATCTCCAACCTATCCCATCATTGCTACTAATAATATCCAAACTGGTCCATCACCACAGCCCTTAGTCAGAATCCTCTAACATTATTGTTCCCTGTATCCAAATAGTCTCTTTACACCAACATTGTAACTAACTTCATGGCTCCCTAATACCTTCTGGCTCAAATGCCTTCAGCAGGATTTGAGTTAGATGCTTGCTATCAAATACTCGATGGAGGCAGAGAGTGAGAACTGTTCCGAATTGTTGATTGAAGAAGAGGGGTTCAGAGAAGCAAAGTTTATTACACTCGAAAGGGGCTCTTCAGCCTTTATTCTATTTCTCGTGATCAATGCAGGGAATCGCAATGTACTGTAATATGCGTCATTAACCTGAAAGCTTTCCTGTTTTAATATATTAACTTTGTTTTGTTGTTACTTTCTTATGCGTAACTGAAACACGTGTGTTTTGTGATAATGATATACTATGATATGCTCAGGTTTTAGATTGATACAAGACTCGGCCAAATATCATAAAAGGGAATCCAAGACGATGGCTACATTGCAGATTTACCTTGCAAGATTTGCAAGGAAACGTGTGTTGAGAAACCTATTTGGTTTAACAATGTTGGTCAGGTCCCTTAATAAAAATTAAATGGTTCAGATTTAAGGTTTAATCTGTGTGAGGCTAAAATTACCATTTTAATGAATTCCACTTTTCCGTATCGTTTGTTTCCAGCGTTGTTATCGTTTTTCCTTATGACCCTCTATGCTAATTTGAAAACTGTTACTTCCAAACTAGAAATATCCTGTTGATTAACTAGAGAACTATTGACAGTTCGCTTTATTACTGATGCTTACAAATTAAAATCATATAATTCACGCAAACTAGTACACTCCCGCTGTTAAACTAGAAAACTATTGATAGTAAACTATTCAATTATAGCCATTACATTCTTTAACTGCTGCTAGCAAGCTCAATAAAAGCTAAGTCGTATATACCTCACAAAGCCATACACTCAGTTGTCACCTGTAAAATTAAATTTAAGAAAAATTATTTTCTCTCATTCTTTTCTGTATATTTTATTTATATCGCGGAAAAAAATACATGACCTTAAGACGTAAAGGAATAAATCACAAGTTTCCAACCAACATAATTGTATTTTTTATAAGTTATTATTTAAAGAGGAAATGATCCCCATAGGCTGTAGTTATTATTATTATAACAATTACTTCACCTTCACTTCTTTTCTCGTTTCTCTTCTTTTCCTTTTAGTCTTCGTTTAGTTTGTCTTTTCTTCTCGTGGGGAACTGCAATTTGCTGGGTTTTCATGTTTTTTTTATCTACTTGCTATTCTCCTTTCCCCTCCCTTTTCCTTCTTGCCTCACATTAGGTCCCTCGTCCAGCATTGCTCAGTTGCGACTTGACAACCGTCTAAAACAGACCGAAACATCGTCACTCATTTACTTTCATGTGTGGGTTGGGTAAGTATTTTTTTTTATTATTATTGCTATGTTTGCTGTTAGTATCATAATTAGTTTTACTGCTGATGCTTTGGAATTATTTCAAATAATTATTTTGCTAATTTTTATTCGTAAAATTAAATGTTTTAAGAATTTATTTCAGTTATCAATAATTTAAATTACTTTTTTTTAATTTATATTATGTGTTTTAGAAAAATTAGGATGAGAAGATTTAAATGAAAAATAATTTCAATTTAGTTTTAAATTGTGTATACTGAGGGCCTTTGTTTCGGATGCAATGCCAGGAGTTTAAAGGCATTGAACAGCTAGTGGTTGGAAACAGGTGCAATTGTTAGTAATTATCTTGTGTAATTACATGTAAAAATTATATTGTGTTCGTAATAACGATGATCCTAG
>NC_091170.1:28826064-28868564 GCF_040958095.1 Procambarus clarkii
ATTTACGAATTTAAAGGAATTTCCTGATCCATCAAGAGTCGTGTCTTCATCTGGAATGACTCCAATTCGGCCAAAAAGAGAGAGAAATACGCACTGATTTGTAAACTAGAAATTTAAGTTGGTAAGGGTAAGGGTGCAACATGGAAACACCAGTGCAAATTACACCACAAGATGAAAGTCTTGGTCTAAAGCCTTGGTGGAAATCTCGGTTACAGGAAGCCGTAAAGCAATTCACAATTCTTCTCAAAAAGAATTAATGAAATTCATGATTCCTATCAAAGAGAATTAAAGAAATTCATGATTCCTCTCAGAGAGAAGTAAATGAATTCGTGATTCTGTCTTAGTTACATCGGGCCGTGTGATGGGAATTATATTAGAACGAATGGGAGTAGATTAGATGATGAGGGGAAACAGATCAACTGATTAGGGAAGAAGTCTAACTGATGAGGGAAATATATAAGCTGATCTGGGAAGTAGATCAGCTGATGTGGTAAATAGATCAGCTGGAATTTAAGATCTATGTTTACTTATTGGAAATAAAATCTGGCCAGAATGTGAAATCGGAGGAAACAAAATAGTTGTTAAAAATGATCTACATAGGTTGAAACAAATAATATCTGCAAGGATCCCATTACAAAGATAAAGTTGTATCAACACATTAATCATATAGGCAATGTCATTAATTTAGTTCATGTTTACACCACACATGCTTAGCAATTATTTTATCGAAATATTTGTCGACTTTCCGGTTTAAAATAAAACACGTGCGCAATTATTCAAGCTGTTTTATAATTCATGAAGCTGGCTCCCACTCTCATAGATATAAACAGTGTTGATCATTACATAATTTCCTGTCCTGACGCATTTTACACAATGTTTGTTTTATATATATTTGGCTCCAGTTGTTCTAATATTTATATGTTTCATGGTTGCTCTAATATATCGTTGTTGCAAAGCTGCTCTTGTACCTATATATGATCCAAAGTTGACCTAGTACTTATATTTTCCATTATATATACGAAAGTACTTAAGGAAATTCCTGTTTCAATTCTTCCTTCGTGGTCTGACACTGTCATATTTTTCATCACGTGTTAATTTTCGTGATACACACACACACACAGACACACATACACACACACACACACACACACACACAGACACACACACACACACACACACACACACACACACACACACACACACACACACACACACACACGTCACATATCAAGTGTAGATATGATACAGCCCAATAGGCTCAGGAACCTGTACACCTGTTGATTGACGGTTGAGAGGCGGGACCAAAGAGCCAGAGCTCAACCCCCGCAAGCACAACTAGGTGAGTACAACTAGGTGAGTACACACATGCACACACACACACACACACACACACACACACACACACACACACACACACACACACACACACACACACACACACACACACACACACACACACACACACACACACACACACACACACACACGTGGGAAATAACGTTTCATTTCCTTGAATTATCGGAGCCATAAACCCGGGACTTAAAAAGCGGAAAATCGTAGTAGTATTCCGAACTATATTATGAGCTCCCACAATAAGGAAGGATCGCGGACACTTAACTAGTATCCAACCTTCATACTCATTGGCGCCTCAGTGAACGGTTTAAAGTCCTCGTGCTGCCCAGGAATATGAATATATTTACAAACACACACACACACACCCACACATCCACTACCACAACCACTCTCACCCACAACCACTCTCACCCACAACCACTCTCACCCACATCCGCTCTCACCCAGGCCCACACCCACAGTCTCTGATCAATATCAACATTATTAATACAAAAATTGAAGCAATTACAACGTTATAATATTAATTTAACGACGTCTAAAGTAAACTATTACAAGTTTACATATTCCCCATATACAGAGGTCGATAATTTTAATAATTTTAATAATTTTCTTCTATGGAAAGTTAGTGTTACTTATAGGTAATAAGTAAACTCGAGTCAGAATAGGTTAGAGTGCCCTTTGGAAAAGTTATGTATTGATAATATATATTTAATAATTCTGTCTGATGGTGAGAAAAATGTTCAATAAATAACATAGTACAGAATCGATGTGGAATCATTACTAGTAACAATGAGAGATATACAAAACATACACAACTTTCGAGATGTAAATAAAACGAGAGAATAAGTAAAATCTCAGAAATAGTTTGAGACGTTATCACAATTCCATTCTAAAAGGATTGTTCAACAAATGATAAACAACCAATGCACCGGTGCAACTGCGAAATCTACAGGCAACACCTAAAACGTTTTTAACCCGGAAGCTAACTTCCCCATTCCCTGAAACTAATCCCCCTTCCTCCCTACCCCAAAACGTCCCATTTCCAAATCTTACCCAGACGTGACCTCGTACCAAAATATGGGAAATCGTATAATAAATTCCGGAGCATTGCGTTCCCATGAATCCCCTCTGCTGCCACCATTATTTTAGTGTGGTTTCTGTGCAGTGAAGAGAAGCCATCGTTATCGCTTGTTCGCCTATGTGTATTTCCTTGTCTATTTCTCTTGCATGATTGCACAAACTGCGGAATGATATCACATATCGTGGTTTATCATTCGGTTATCACGGCACGGATGAGCTAGTGAATGGTTAGACTGTGATAGAGATAAAGAGAGCGGGAGAGAGAGAGCGCAAGAGAAGGCATAATAGAGATAGATAAGGAGAATGCATGGCTGCTGGAAATCTCGTAGGTAAATGCTACTGATGTGAGGTCGCTTCATCTCTTTCATCACTGATTGTGCTGTTGTATGATTCTCTCTCTCTCTCTCTCTCTCTCTCTCTCTCTCTCTCTCTCTCTCTCTCTCTCTCTCTCTCTCTCTCTCTCTCTCTCTCTCTCTCTCTCTCTCTCTCTCTCTCTCTCTCTCTCTCTCTCACTGACTTTAACACTCATTCCTTCTTAAAAACCCAGTGTCGTACCATTATTAAAAAAAAATAGCTCGGTTTGAACTACATCCAAGCCTAATCAGTGCCCAATCTCTTCCGTTATAAATCTATGACTATAACTAATGGTATACATATTACCGTATCATCAGTAAACATGCTAAAGCGCAGCACATCTTAACGACTGAACCACGCAACACGCTGTTAATACGTGTCAACATAGTTGTGTTCCGCATACCCCAAATTATACTCAAATATCCAACTTATACCACTACATTACTTAATAAAAGTGTCGTTCTGCTTCTTGTTTCTGGTTCCTGCCCTTACTTCCGCCCCAGCACCTGTTCCATCCTTACCTCCCTGACCCAACCACCCTTCCCACATTCCGTTACCGAACTGCTGACCTTTGACCTTTTCTCGCAACCCCACTAATGTGATCCACATTAAATTGGATTTGAATGCTGAAGGCCACCCAGAGAGCATGTTGCATTCAATGTGTCAGAGATCTATCTTCAGTCAGGAAGTGAAAGTCGGAATTTCACCTAAAAATACTGATAAAATCTTTCAAGCTAATAATTATATTGATTATCTGTAACAGGTGAACAATCATGAAATGTAAAGAGGGAGGAAAGAGTTCTGTAACTGGAAAATTGATGCATGATGTGTTTTTGGAAAGTTGATGGAGAGAGTGTGATTGAGAAGAGTAACCGGTAAATAGCAAATGGACAATATTCTATCATGTGTTTCATCTGCTAGAGCGGCGCATAAAGCAACTCCTCTGCGATGATGGACGGCCTCAACTAATTGCTTTGATGGAAGAAAAACAAGATATATATCTAAACTAGAAGAGAGTATCTTGAACAAAGCTGGAGGCCAGATGCTTGGGGCTAGCCTCACCCAAATTTGCAAGGGGGAATGGTCTTGGGTAGGGGACGGACATAGACTGGTCGGGCTAAGTCTTAGATAAATGCTATATTAATGTATTCCCTGTGACCTAAACACCCTGTGAGATTTTTATTGAGTTTACCGCGCACTTTTAAGGCTCACTGATGAAGAAAATTTAGGTTACAATGATGAAAATAGTGAGAAGGGAAGATGGTTAGTGATGACGGTAGTTATAATGATGAAGAGAGTATAAGCAAAGTGAACATGTATGATGATACTGAGGGATTAATACTATATGCAGAGAGAGACAGACATATAGAGATAAATACACAAATAGATATCGCCAGGTATTGCAAGATTAATATATAGACAGAGATATAGATAGATATACAGAGATAGACAGAGATAAATAGAGATTGACATAGACCAATAGAAGTTAGTATGAATGAAGCTAACTGCAGATCTATTGTCTTATACGAGGCAGCTCCTATTTATATATATATATATATATATATATATATATATATATATATATATATATATATATATATATATATATATATATATATATATATACATATATATATATATATATATATATATATATATACATATATATATATATTTATATATATATATATATATATATATATATATATATATATATATATATATATATATAATGTCTAATCTATGCTTGAAACAATTAAGGGATCCTATTATGTTACGCGGTAACTGGTTCCACAAATCAAAAACCCTGTTAGCGAACCAGTATTTACCCAGATCTTTCCTAAATCTAAACTTATCCAATTTATATCCATCAATACAGAGATATTGAAACAGATAGAGATATGTAAATAGAGATAGACAAGGAGAGGAGACATACAGACCCGAGCAGCGCCTGGTACCCCTTACTGTATGTGTGTGTATGTATGTGTGAGTTTAATAGGTACTGCAAAAAATAGTTCTCTCTACCCCCCTCTCTTTCACTCGTTTCTTTATACTGTATCGTTCGCGCCTTCTCTTTGAACTGCTTTTCATCTGTTTACATCCTCTCGGTATCAAAGCGAATATCCTGAGGAAAAAATATTGGCTGTTCGTTCATATTTGTGAAGGTAACGAAGGGAAGCGCCATCTTTTGCGAACTTTCGTTGTCTGGCGGAATTTTGCTTAATAAATGGGAGATTATCGAACAGTTAAAGTAAATAGAAGAACATGAGCAATAATTTGTATGTTTAGAGGCTCCAATCATATTAAGTATAGGTGTGTCTACGTCTCTCTCTCTCTCTCTCTCTCTCTCTCTCTCTCTCTCTCTCTCTCTCTCTCTCTCTCTCTCTCTCTCTCTCTCTCTCTCTCTCTCTCTCTCTCTCTCTCTCTCTCTTTGAATCCCTATTGACTTCATACATTAAGATTTGTCCACAGAACTGAACTCTATTATTGCTTTGTTGTTTGCTTCATTTTCGCTATTGCATTTTCTGCTGCATTTTCGCTTTTCAAATTTAGCCCATAATTCCTCTTGCTGCTTCCATGTTGGTTCGGGGTTTTGAAGTGGGTAGAATATAGTTGTGCATTAATTGGTTGTTGATTGCTGATGTTGACTTTTTAATGTGTAGTGCCTCGCTGATGTCGAGTCTCCTGCTATCGCAGTATTTATCGATGATTTCTTTGTTCCTTGTTAAGATTTCTCTGATGATGGTCTGGTTGTGAGAAGAGATTATATGTTCCTTGATGGAGCCCTGTTGTTTGTGCATAGTTAATCGCCTAGAAAGAGACGTTGGTGTCTTGCCTATATACTGAGTTCTTTGGGGCTTACAGTCCCCAAGCGGGCATGTGTAGGCACATACCTTCATTATATATATATATATATATATATATATATATATATATATATATATATATATATATATATATATATATATATATATATATATATATATATATATATATATATATACCAAAAGAATAGGGGTGGTAGGAGAAGAAAATATCAAGGTGTTCAGTGAGGATCCACTAGGTCTTCTCTGAGTACTCTCCATTTTCTTCCCCGCGGCTATGGGTCCCTACACTTGCACCAGAGGTGGTACCCATTCTAGGTAAAAACAAATATATAATATATACTACTTAAAAAAGTATTCCATCTCAATATGTTAAAATAACTGGAAATGTCGATCTCAGAAGCGTAATGGAAAATAATGTCGACCTCTAAGAAATGCGGTGAATCGTCTATCTCAGAGATGAGAAATTTAACAAAAAAAAATGTTCGACTCAACGTTTTGAAAAAACGAAATTGTATTTTGATGTTGGCAATTGGAGTGAGGATCCAGGAATATCTGAGGTAGAGACAGAGAGATTTAGAGGAAGGAACAGACTGCGGAAGTCAGAGAGAAAATACAAATTCATATAGATTGACAAACGAAGTGTATTCAGACAAACAGAGCGCCAGTGCTATAAAAACAGATAGGGAGAAAAATGTCAAGGGATATGGTAAGGAACTATAGGTGGGAAGAGTGAAAGATATTCAGTATTCAACTATGAAGTAGATACTTTTCGAGTGAAATGTGACTCTTTTAGTGGACAGCTATTGAGTATAATGTAATTTCGAAGTCACATGGAAGAACCACGTCCAGAATCATAAGGACAGATCACCCAAGAAACTTGAAGCGTTGGGGGCCCAACTTCGCCTTGTTTAACAACAACGAATACTCTACGAATCACACGTTTGCTCAAACCTAAAGTACACACTCCTCACTTGGGTGTCTTGCAACCACTCTTCTCTCGCCTTCAGGTCAAAATAAAGAGCCATCCAATGACTCATTGATGTCTCCACTCGTCCAATGACTCATTGATGTCTCCACTCGTCCAATAACTCATTGACGTCTCCACTCGTCCAATGACTCATTGATGTCTCCACTCGTCCAATGACTCATTGATGTCTCCACTCGTCCAATGACTCATTGATGTCTCCACTCGTCCAATGACTCATTGATGTCTCCACTCGTCCAATGACTCATTGATGTCTCCACTCGTCCAATGACTCATTGATGTCTCCACTCGTCCAATGACTCATTGATGTCTCCACTCGTCCTTACTGAACTTGTTTTTACATCAGCCATCAAAATCGAGGACATATCAGCGACCTGACTGTTATGTACAAGGTCAGTGCATCAATACAAAACTGCCTCTGATTGGGCAACTAGAACTAGACGTTCAGTAATTAGTAATGCCATTCTGATTGTTCATTTCAAAGATATGCCACGCATTCAGCAATCACAAATTCCCTGCTCCGATTGGTGAACCTTGAACAGGTTTTTATAACTATATCTGCGGAAAACAAAATGAACTAACACAAAGAAATCTCGAACTTACAGATGGCTTCACTTTCATCCTGTAACCGAAATTAATATTTGTTAACAGTTAATAAAATAAACATGCTTAAAATTATTTTGTGATGCAGTAAACCGTAGAGCAAGAACTTAAATTTTGTTTTATTCTTAATCCTGTGTAAGCTGTGAGTGTTGATATATAAACAGAGAGAACAAGAATAAGAGAATGAGACAAAAAGCGACACAGACACAGTGAATGATAGAGTATGTGAGAGACAGAAAGAGACAGAGGAGAAAAAGAAAGAGAGAGAGAAAATCGCCTAGACAAAGAGATGAATAAACGTGGGTTTTAGAAAAAAGGAATACATTAATATATGATAAAGCAAACTGATAAAGAGCAAAACTCGTAGATACGTGTTAAGGAATATATTTAGAAAACGCCTCATGTAACCTATATTGCAGAATGCCATATTTCGTGTTTCCAGGTTATGATCAGAGCTTTATGATCTCGTGATATATATGTGATATTTATGATCTTTATGATCTCGTGATATATATGTGATATTTATGATCTTTATGATCTCGTGATATATATGTGATATTTATGATCTTTATGATCTCGTGATATATATGTGATATTTATGATCTTTATGATCTCGTGATATATATGTGATATTTGTGATCTTTATGATCTCGTGATATATATGTGATATTTATGATCTTTATGATCTCGTGATATATATGTGATATTTGTGATCTTTATGATCTCGTGATATATATGTGATATTTGTGATCTTTATGATCTCGTGATATATATGTGATATTTATGATCTTTATGATCTCGTGATATATATGTGATATTTATGATCTTTATGATCTCGTGATATATATGTGATATTTATGATCTTTATGATCTCGTGATATATATGTGATATTTATGATCTTTATGATCTCGTGATATATATGTGATATTTATGATCTTTATGATCTCGTGATATATATGTGATATTTGTGATCTTTATGATCACAGATATGTGACATTTTTTCTTGGAAGGAAAGAAATTTGCTTAATCTTTAGATGTTTTGCCAACACAGATATTTTCAGATTTCTTCCTCATTAAATAATGGGAAGAATATTGGTCAATTATTATCTTTTCTTTTTCCAACCTATTGGCCAAATTTGCTGATCATTGCTCTCTATATAAAGAGCAGCTAGTACACATTTTTGAAGGACATAATCACTAGAAAAAATTTGCTTAAGGTCTTGCCTATATATGTTTCAATATGGAGTTTGTTTATGGATGTAGTTAGACAAACAGGAATTGATAAGCAAAAGATGCTTCGGATGCTCAGGTTCTTGCGTTTAGAATGAATGATATATAAGATTCTACACATTCTCTACAGCACTGGTGACTACATAGTCGTTTGGTTTGCTAAACGTTTATATGGAGTAATCGGTTGCATGTCCTTACTAATTTTGCGCCACCAAGCTTTACTCTCTGTCGGTCAACTTGATAATTTATTTTTGAAGTTGTTCTGTTGTCAATAACCCGTTTTTACTGTCACCTCAAAAAGTTTCTCAAAATGTCATGGTGTGTTCCGGTGCGTTGGTCAGCTTTAATAGCGATTTGATGTAATAGCTTTAATAATAGCGATTTAATAGCTTTAATAGAACCTGACCTTTCATCGACTGAAACTTTACATAGATAAACGAACTATGGTTAGTCGCTTGATTTTTCGGGCAATTCATGCCCGTGCCACCTCTTGGGTGGTTTAATCTTTGTCACTCAACCAATCGGTCACTTGATTACAGGCTCACCATAGCCAGTGCTATATGGACATTTCGTTCTGAGTAGCTAAATCAGAAACAACAATAACATGGTCACTTTATTTATATCTGTGGACTCACTCTTTTGGGCTCTCAATATTCGATACATCTTCGGAATAACATCCCCAGCTTACATTGTCACACAACGGCTGCTAGTCTCTTTGCACACGCACACACACACACATATACACACACACACACACACACACACACACACACACACACACACACACACACACACACACACACATACACACACACACACACACACACACACACACACTCACACATACAAGCACAAACCTCCTGTATGCAAATGAAATGGACGAATACCAGAATTTCTCCGTGATGAAATTTTGCGCTAATGGTGGAGCTGTTCTCTTTAACACGATCATTGCATGATAATAGCGGCGATAGTCAGGACAATATAATGGTTATATAGGGCTATCTTGAGCGCGATGACCTTCATTTTGGCTCAGATTACGAGAGCTACCGATGGATATAACAATTTTGTCTTAGAGAGGTGGCTACCGGTCAATTCTTAACGGCATTGTTAGATTTTGTGAAAAATATTTATAACTTTTGCAAATATCACTGCTTATATGCACAAAATGCACTGCTTATAATATATATATATATATATATATATATATATATATATATATATATATATATATATATATATATATATATATATATATATATATATATATATACACACACGCTCTAAGCCTTAGGTTTTTCAGGTTGTAATTGTTTTCTAAAACACAAACTTCCTTGATAGGTAGTGAGTACGATTTTTTTTTAAATCCCTCAGCCGCTTGCTGAGACACTTCCTCCCACTTTAACACGCAAACTTTTTCAAGACGCAAGCCATAAAAGAAAGTTGTCTCACCTCAAAATTCCTTTTCCTCTGTCACCCTCCTTTCTTTTAAGCCTTTAAAACTAAAGTGTTTTCTTTTATTATTACCCAAGTTCAACTTTAGTGGTCGGCTGGCACACGAAGCTACTTTCACTATATAGTTATGTCGTAAATAACATGAGTTATACCCAAGATCAAACATAAGCTAAATTACTGTTTAGTTATTTTATTTTGTTGAGTGTTCGACTGATAAATATTTCCTAAGCCTCAGAATAAGTAATTAGTGATTAGTATATTCGGGCTTTCTGAAAGTTTAAATTTATATTTATTTCTCATATTATAAAAAAAAAACTAAAAAATTATATAGAGCATAAGAATTTAATTTATAAATTTCGAAATATGCTTAAAAGCAATAATTATTTACAATGTATTCACAGAATTTACGATTTTCGTAAACCTCAATTAAAGACATAGACCCAAGTATATAATGAAATGGGCATTACACAAATATTTTTGAAAGTGCCACAGAATGATACCATGATGTTCTACAAACTTGCGAGCAAATAACTTCAGTTTTTTATTAGTTATCTTCAGAGTAGTAATCTCTCTTAAGCGAGTTAAGAGAGAAATAGGAAAAGAATAGTAGCTATAAGAGAGGAACCGAAGACAGAAGAGATGGATGAAGGAGATAGGAGACACGATAACTGGATAGGAGATATGAGAGAGTGATGATGAGATATGATAGAGAAGCATGAGGCATGAGAGAGAGGGGGCAGAATACACGAGAGAGAATGAAAGTGAAGAACTGGACATGTAATTAGAATGAGAGAAATATAGAGTACACAAGATATCAACGTTTGAAGATCAGATCCAGTAGGCCAAGTGTGTCTCCTCCCCTTTCCTTTGTGTCATCTTAAACATAATGTGAAAAAGTTACTCCTCTCTCCCTCTAACTTTCGCTGTGATCATTACATTTTCTCTTACGCTGTGTGCAGTTGCTGTGGTGCTGTGCAATGCATGTGTGAATGTTTTGTAAAATTATTTGTATTCATGTCACGGTCTTCTATTTTGTCATGAGGGGAAAACTCTTTAGTCACGCCAATCACCTTTCATTAAACTCTTTTTGTCCAGGTTTCCGAGCTTTTAAGACTGTTACGTAAATATATAAAAGTGGGAATGGAGATTGATTTTACCACTACGCTACTTATGCCATTCAAAACCCCTCATAAGAGTTCATAACCAATAATACCAAAAGTCTCGTTTTCCACAAATCATGTTTTTTCTGACCATTCTAATTTTCAGTGTCGTGAAGAAAACACCTGTAGTCTATTCATGCAACTCATACATCTCAGCTCTGATAACAGTCTAGTGGGAATTAAATTTTTATTTTCTCCAGTTTGCTGTTGTGTCGAACAAGTGTCAGACTCTCAGACTCGACAGTCCTCGTGTTGGGACTCTACGCTAGCGCAGCGTGTGTGTGTGTGTGTGTGTGGTGTGTGTGTGTGGTGTGTGTGTGTGTGTGTGTGTGTGTGTGTGTGTGTGTGTGTGTGTGTGGTGTGTGTGTGTGTGTGTGTGTGTGTGTGTGTGTGTGTGTGTGTGTGTGTGTGTGTGTGTGTGCGTGTGTTTACGTCTCTGACACGTTAACACTTCCATGTGCTTGCAATAATACTTAAGCTTAAACTGGGCTTAAGCCTCTAGTACTTGTTTAACACAAGTAACAGCAATTAGTATAAATATACCTCTTGCGCCCTAGATGACACTCTGGCAATCGTTTGACACACAGGTACCAGCCCAAATTCTTCTACTGTTACGCGTCTCGACACAAGCGGATATAAAGGTTCAACAACTACGTAATAGCGTTTGGCAGCGTAGTTGACACGGTGAACCTCGACTGACACAGGAGAAATACCACAGTGCTATGTGGCCACTTTATTGCTGCTCATCGGAAACTTTATTGGGGGATAATAAACGTCAAGCACGATTCAGGCGTGGATGATAAATATTTAATGACTAAATTAAATCTGTCATGTAAATGCCATATTTTATGCATAAATTTTGTTGACTCGACAGTTGGTGTTTATTTGTGTGTGTGTGTGTGTGTGTGTGTGTGTGTGTGTGTGTGTGTGTGTGTGTGTGTGTGTGTGTGTGTGTGTGTGTTTACTCATCTCTTGTGCACCCTCACTCGCCCATTATCATCCAACAGAAATATGTGAGCATTTGTGATTATAACAAAGACTTAACCAAAGTTAAATACATGGAGACAGAGAAAAGCGTAATGGTTAAGGATATATATATATATATATATATATATATATATATATATATATATATATATATATATATATATATATATATATATATATATATTGGGTGTAGGCCATTCTACCAGAATTTAAAAAAAAATCACTTTTAACCATTAGCTGTATTCGAGACCGTTTTGATTCTAAAATATGTACTTGGTAATGGTCAGAATTTTTTGTTAACAATACCAACTCAGAGAAGGGCAATATTTCACAGCCACTGGAGCCATCATGTTGCCTATTGTAAACTGCACATTACGGGTTTATGAACTCAAATACACACGCATATTCCGACCGGTTCCCTTTACCGCAGGGTTGATCTAACTTTCAATTCCAGTATCATATACACTAAATTCGGGAGAGGTGTCGCTAGCATCCACTCAGAGAATGACACGTAACGCAGCGCTGCCGAAATATTGCTAAGTGCGTGTTCTGGGAGCATAAAGTTTGGTGTACAAGCATCATTCGCTTTCATTCTCCTCGCATGAAGTGTCAAAGTTGTGGCATCCCCTTAGGCATGAGAGTGAAGAATGGGATCCGTACCTCTATCACTCTCTCTCTCTCTCTCTCTCTCTCTCTCTCTCTCTCTCTCTCTCTCTCTCTCTCTCTCTCTCTCTCTCTCTCTCTCTCATATATATATATATATATATAAATATATATATATATATATATATATATATATATATATATATATATATATATATATATATATATATATATATATATATATATATATATTTATATATACCGTTTTTGACTCTGGTGTGTTCTCTAAATAATAAGTTTCTAAAAATAAGAAAAGATATATGAATGAAGTGCACATAAGCAGCCTAAGGAAAGTATATAACAAATAAGAAATATCAGTTTAATTATGTTTTTTAACCTCATCTGAAGGGAGTAATAATTAAACCCCAAATAAATACCTTTTAACAAATAAACGTAAAACTTTAACATTAAATACGTCATTTCAGAATGTATTAAACAATTTAATATAATGGGCTAAGAATTGCAAATGGGATACCTTTTACAACTACAACACCTGTAATGAATCCATTTTTTCTTTAGATTAAGCCAGGAATTTGGATGAGCAATAAGTAATGAAATGAGCAAGAAGAAATAAATAATGTGTAAGGTGATCAGAGATGTTAGTAATTAAAATGAGTAATGAGAAATTAAAAATATGAAATGGAATTTTAGTATTTAAAAAAGCGTAATGGTTAAGGAGAAATTATTTAGTTCAGTTACCAATCGAATTAGTAAATAAATTTTATAGTAACATAAACTACAAAAAATGAAAGTCAGAATATCACTAATAAATAACAGTTAAAGATAAAGTTTGAAAAAAACATGTATATAATTAACACATATGAACACATATTTCCTAGTCTGTAAGAAACAAATCTCTGGTGTCTAATTTAGAGGTTTATTAAGTTTAGCGTAATGGCATAATAAGATAAATAATGTTTATGGGGTAACATCTGCTATATCTACAGATCAAAATTTTAAAGCAACCCAATATACAGGTAATATGTGTGCCTGGAAGTACCCAACGCATAGTTTCGAATCCTTATAACAGCTCCTACGGATTTTATCTTCAAGTATAGTCTTAAGAACCAATCCTTATTTTATCCTTAAATATAGTCTTTTGAAGACAGTCATTAAAAGTGTAGTGTATTATCTATACTGTCATCCAACAAATAGATTGATCCCAGTAGATACTAATCTCTAACAGAAATATTTCATCCAGCAAACCAGTCTTGTTAATACTTTACCCCCAAAGGAATATATTTCACGCAGAAGGGGGAATTTTTCACCCAAGTAATATATTTTCTGTCTCTTTATTTATAAAAGAGATACACCCTTCACGTTCTTGCTTTTTGTGCCTGCCTCTCTTTCTGTTCCTTGAGCTGGTTACAAACTTGTGTTGCTCACAAGGATTAAATTGATTCTTTGGAGACGTTCGGCGCTTGTGTAACTTTTGGTGAAGATTGAGTTCAACTCTTCACCTCATCTGCGGCCGACTGCTTCTCTTACAACCTGGTTCATGTTGAATTGATGAGTTTTTTTTTTCTCTTTTTCTTTCCAAATCTACCTTATGTTCCTTCTCCTCATTCTATTCCAATTACTACTTTTCTTCTTTGTCCTCATTTTCTCATCGCTTTCTATCTAATATTCCTCATTGCCTTCTGCTATTTCTCATCCGTCTTTGTTCCTTTATAGTTTTTCATCTTCCTTTTCTTTAATGCATTGCCAGTATTTGTTCTTATAGTTCTCATCCTTATAGTGTGTATGTGTGTATTTGTGTGTGTGTATGTGTGTGTGTGTGTGTGTGTGTGTGTGTGTGTGTGTGTGTGTGTGTGTGTGTGTGTGTGTGTGTGTGTGTGTGTCTGCTGCAGGAAACTCGGTGTTTTCATGCAAGTTTGTTTTCCTTTTTTATATCGGCAAGATATATGGAGACGAAGAGGACGTAATACCGGCGCAGGAGGAGGCGTGAGTTGGGTGCAAAGCGTCTCCCAAATGTCTCAAGATTTCTTCACGTTCACAAGCTGATACACAAGCACACACACACACACACGCACACACACATACAAACACATACACACACACACACACACACACACACACACACACACACACACACACACACACACACACACACACACATACAAACACATACCCACACACACACACACATACACACACACACACACACACACACACACACACACACACACACACACACACACACACACACAGGGAAATGGCTACTGGAGTTTAACACCAGTAAATGTAAAGTTATGGAAATGGGATCAGGTGACAGGAGACCAAAGGGACAGTACACAATGAAGGGGAACAGCCTACCTGTAACGATTCGAGAAAGAGACCTGGGAGTGGATGTGACACCTAATCTAACTCCTGAGGTACATATAAATAGGATAACGACAGCAGCGTACTCTACACTGGCGAAAATTAGAACTTCATTCAGAAACCTAAATGAGGAAGCTTTTAGGGCGCTTTACACTGCCTACGTGAGACCCGTCTTAGAGTATGCCGCGCCATCATGGAGCCCCCACCTGAAGAAACACATAAAGAAACTGGAGAAGGTTCAGAGGTTTGCGACGAGGCTTGTCCCAGAGCTACGAGGGATGGGATATGAAGAGCGGCTGAAGGAACTGAACCTTACGACACTAGAGAAAAGAAGGGAGAGAGGAGATATGATAGGGACATATAAAATACTCAGGGGAATTGACAAAGTGGAAATAGATGAAATGTTCACACGTAATAATAACAGAACGAGGGGACATGGGTGGAAACTGGAAACTCAGATGAGTCACAGAGATGTTAGGAAGTTTTCTTTTAGCGTAAGAGTAGTAGAAAAATGGAATGCACTTGGGGAACAGGTTGTGGAAGCAAATACTATTCATACTTTTAAAACTAGGTATGATAGGGAAATGGGACAGGAGTCATTGCTGTAAACAACCGATAGCTAGAAAGGCGGGATCCAAGAGTCAATGCTCGATCCTGCAAGCACATATAGGTGAGTACATATAGGTGAGTACACACACACACACACACACACACACACACACACACACACACACATACATTGTGAGGCGGGACCAAAGAGCCAGAGCTCAACCCCCGCAAGCACAATTAGGTGAGTACGCACACATCCATATCTACATACACTGTGCCTCACGTCGCTGGCAGACAGGAGAGCTCGAAGAGACATGATCACCACATACAAAATTCTCTGAGGAATTTACATGGTAGATCAGGATGGATTATTTAACATGGGTGATACACACACAATGGGATACAGGTGGAAGATGGGTAACCAAATGAGTCACAGAGACATTAGAAAGAACTTTTTTAGTGTCAGTGTAGTTAGTAAATGGAATGCACTAGGCAGTGATGTGGTGGAGACATACACAGTTTCAAATGTAGATATGATAGTGCTCGAGAAGCTCAGGAATCTGTAAACCAGTTGATTGACAGTTGAGAAGCGGGACCAAAGAGCCAAAGCTCAACCCCGGCAAGCACAACTAGGTGAGTACAACCAGGTGACTACACACAAACACAATCTAATGGATTTATATACTTATATTGTCAATGCAAACACACACGTTTTAGAGATATCATTCCAGTGTTAAAACCAGGAATAGATTACAAACCAAACAAATTTGTTTAAAAACAATAAAGGTTCAAAGATAAGCAGATCAATATCAACATAAAGGACCAAAAGAGTATAACTTTACCAAAAAATATATAAACAATCAAACAACCTATATGCAGAAGAGAAAATGTGCAAACAACCGGGTCGAGGATTCTAAATTGTTCATCGCAGGTCGCGTTTTATTAAAAATGAATATAAATTCATTTATATTTACAATAATGAATATGTTAAGGTCTATTTAGTTCATTTACAATAATGAGTATGTTTAGACCTATATAGTTTATAAGTACTGGAAGTCAGTAGAATGAAGCAGCTGAGTCCGACTCGTGGATTTACAGTGATAACGTATTGTAGAAGACTCTCCTGGACACCTGATATCACAAGGCATTATCCAAGTGTGGACATTATAACTCGAACAATTAAATAGATTCAACCTGATGTGAGAGCGAAGAATAAAGCATGTTATATGCAAGTGTCAGTAATATGAATAGTGGTAAACAAAAAGTAATAAAGTTATCTGTGGATGTTTCTCATAAACCCATGAATAATGTTAACTCATTCTATGAGTGTTGGTTTAAGAATAAAGCAAATGCTTTGCCAACCAATATTAGTAATTAATGAGCTAAAAAATTGTAAGTCTGGAAATTGCCTTTATTCCATATAAAAATGTTAAGTTAACGTTGTTATTTATTGTTATTATTATTATTATTATTATTAATCATTATATTATTTTGGTAATAATTCTATTCATGCAATATTTCCATATCATCAAAATGCAATATTTATGGAGAGAAAATCAATTAATAAGCCAATTTATATTGTCTTTGATATCAATAACATAATAATTTTTTCCACGCCCATTATTAAGATGACAGTAAACTATAATATTAATATATACATTTTCACAACTATCCACTTGTCAGTCAGCAACGGGATGGCCAATCAATCACTCAACCCATGCGAACAAAGAGCCCAGTATGCCCACTGGTGTATGATACGAAACTCGTGGTCCCACGTATCAAACGCTTAATTGTTTTACCTTTCGGACAGTGCTGAAGCTCATCAAACAGACGTTTATTAAACCAGAAGAGTTGATGATTGATTACATTGCAACATGAAAGCGTAAAAAAAGGTTAAAACAACGAATTTTTTGTTGCATTTTTATCACGTTCTAATTGCTCCTGTTCCCTCCACACACCCCCCCCACCCCTCATTGTTATTTTCCACATTCTGGTTTTCCCAGCTTCTCTTCTTTTCGTATTCTCTTTTCCCCTCCTTTCTCCTTCCACTTCCACTTCTCGTCTGTTATTTTCCCACGACTTCCCGGCAAACACACACCGAAACTACGACGTTGGTACAACGTTCGAACAAGTTTTAACACCACCTAACCAGTTATAACAACCAATATAGCAAGTTGTAACAACGTTCTAATACGTCATAAACACGTTAAGCCAAGATGTAACAACTTTATTACAAGTTGTAACCAGCGGAAAATAGGGACAGTTTCGGTTTGTGTTTCCAGGGTTGTTCTTTCCTTCCCATCTATACCACCCCTTTTCCTGTTCCTCCTCTCACCCTGTTCTTCCATCTATTCCTTTCCCCTGTTTTCCTCCTGTTCCTCTCATCCATCCAGCCTCTAATCCTGGTCATACTCATCCCTCTCTTCTCTCGCCTCTTCACATCATTCTTGCATGATGTGAAGGGGCAGAGAGTCTCTGTGATTTAGGTGAAGTTCTGAGGCTATGATTAGAGCTCAAGTGCGTTGTTTAGAGGTTCTCAAGTACGCTGTTAACAGGTGATTTGCATTTTGCAGTGTGGGCCTATACTGCGGGGCTTTGTGTTTGAGGTTGTTATTTCACGTCACAGTGTGGGTACTGTGGGGAGATAGATTAATGTCCAAGCACATGGTGTAGTCTTATGTAGACTGATCCCTCTAGCAGCTCTCCTTGGCCACTTTTAGTGACCAGGATGATTACTTGTTGAGGGTTCTGGTGTCATTTGCGTGAAATGTTGGTAGTTGTTGATTGCAAGTCTCAAGGTGTTATATAATGTTGACGGGATAGTGATACAGACATGGGATTGCACGCAAACGTCTCCTTCTACATGGTATTGAATCCCATACACGAACGTCTATTTGCGTGTACAGCCCGGATCTAAGTCACATTCGCACGATATCGATCTGAATATTCCTCTGCGCGTACACAGGCGCGGCGGTGACAAAGTTTTCCCCTTCACTCGTAGCTGAATGTCTCTGAGTAAGACGCCTTAAGTTATATTCTTCAGCGATATATCAAAGAAGAGTGGGGTATATCGGCGATCCCAGTGTCTGCCCTGCATCTCGGAGACTGTGGGAGGATGAGAGATGGCAGGAATAAGGACCAAGAGTCACTTTAACAACTTTCTTGAGTTGGAAAAACAGAGACAGATAGACCGACAGACAGACAACAGAGAAGATGTAGCAGTATTGTAGGAGACAAAATAGAAACATATAACTGAATATATTAGTACTGAAAAATGGTAGTTAAGTTGTTCTATACATAGATTCATAAAAAGACAGTTTGAGATATAGAAAATAAATTGAAAACAGCTAAGGCATCTTTGGTCAAATACATGGGACTCTCCCCATCTAGCGACAGAGACGCGTACTCATAGGGAAATGAGATTTGGAGTGCGGGAATGAGAGAGTGAAAGACTGAGTAAATGGGGAGATAGAAACTTGAATATGAGGATCAATATAATTTTTACTGGCACGTAGTGTGAGGCAGGGGACTATAGTGGGCAACATTCACACACAACAGTCAATTAATGACCGAGAAAAAAGACAGACAAAGAAAGAACGAAAAACAAAGAGCGAGAGTGAAAGAAATAAGGAAATAATGAGCAAGTGAAAGAATTACAAATAAAGAGCTCGACAAAACTAAGAAATAAATAGGAAGAGATTTTGTTAACAAAGGAAGCTTAAGAGGAGAGAAAAAGATAAAAAAAAGAAATAAGAGATATAGAAATAGCGAGAGAAAGAGAGGCAGTGAGTGAGACAGAAAAAGCCAGATCAAGGCAATATTACAGGTAATGCAGTTTTCCCAGAGTATTAGTCGGCGTCAGTCCTGGAAATAATACCTGGACTCGAGACGTTCCATTAGATGGTAAGAGGAATTAGCATTTTTTACCTGTACTGGAGGCCGGCAGCGTAAGGTTCCTTCCTCTCCCAGGACGAACGGCATCTGCATATTCGTAAATTAGATTTTCTGTGACGCAGATTAACTTCTTTTGGAGTGGGATCCTGGTTTGTTGTTATCACACCATAGTTGATCAAGCATTGCCTGTCTAGCTTCCTTATATAAGGCTTCGACTCTTGTTCCGGAAATATGTCTAAGATTTGCTGGGAGTCGAGGAACTCTGATGTTTGCACAATATCCTAATTAAATTATTATTTTGCCTCTGTTCTTCATTATTCCTTCCATATTTATCACTCTGATAAACTGTATTTTATTAAACAGATCGGGAAGCTGATATTCAAATAATATTCTTGAACATGTTATGTGATATATTATTAGTCTCTGTTCCAATTAATATATTTTATGGGCATTGGGACGACCCCGACTAGTTTGGTCGCTGTGCTTTGTCCGTGAGTGCAGTAAGGGAATATTTGTTAAATTTTGTTTCAGGTATCTGCTTTGAAAGCATCGGTGAGATATTCTAAATATAATATGCATAGATATCCTTCCTGCAGCATGGTACGCCTCTGTCGGGGGAAGCTAAATGTAAACTATCATTCAATGGGAGATAGTACATGTGGTTTGAAGAGTAGAATTATTTGAAGCCCTTTTAAGTCCTTCATTATCTCATTAATGAACATCACATAATGATTAATTAACCTCGTAGTCTCTGCAACCACACCCCCTACTGTAGGCCTAAGCATCTCTTTGATTTTGTTTATGCCTGATGTTAAGTATGTTCCCTATCATAATTTACAGTGTATAGAAATTATTAGTAATTAGTTAGTATGCACTTATTGAACCACCTTTCCACCTTCTAATATATACATTTTACATAGTCTGTATGTTTCCCTTTTTGTGATTTTTTTTTCCAGGGTAACTGCTTAACTACTTAATTATCTTCATTATTTGAATATTAAATACGTTTGTGTGTTTTGCCTAAATGTTCCTGCACATTGGACTTGGAAATCTTGCCGGCATATAAAAGTAACTTGTATCACACATTGATCTGTATTTAATAATTTTAGTGAAGCATGATCATTGTTGCCTGTAATTTTGCTTTTTTTATAATCACACTAGACAAAAGGTAGTAAAATATTATTCATTGAGCAATAAGCTGAATTGGGAGTCTGGGGCTTTTAAAAGATAATTAGTGCTTCTAAGGTGCTAGGTCATTACAGTGCAATGTTGTGAGGTGCAGTAGTTCAAGTGAAGTGTGGTAGCTGCAAAGGTGTTGTAGACGGGCTTGCTGCAGTTGTGCTAATTAGTGTAGTAACTGTATGCAATATCTACAAAGTTGTTGTGTTGTTTCAAAAGCCTTATATCATCAGACTGTTTCACATTCTTAAAGTATTTCTTGTTCCCATCTTTTATCTGTTATCTTAAGATGCTCATTTCTATACCTAATAATATTTAGAGCTTTCTGTGTGTTCATTTTTTCCTTTTATAATTTCTGGTGCCTTTCACATGGAAATCTGGGCATAACAAGTCATATCTCCGTCTCGTCAGGGAGCACTTACCCAATTTAAGATGAAAACCTCCTATATTTTCTTCCAAATCGACTGATTGCTTTTCTTTGTTTGATTATGCATATCTTTGGATAGGGAAATCTGATTTGAAGGTTTCAATATCTGTGTATTTCCTGGGCAGAATACTTTGAAACTTCTGGCTTTGTGAATGTTTTGTCTGTTTCAGTGCTCGTTTCAGCGACCATGTCTGTTCGTCTCTGGTAGTGTGATACTGCAATTTCTGACTAACTCTCTGCATTTGATATAATTTCATTGTGACTCACTACTGCTAGCGTAAGCAGATTGGTCCGTTAGAAATTCTTATCTTTCAACTTGCGCTCGGGAATGGTAATTGGTCCGCTAAGTAAATTCATGGCTTACAGGCAAGTCGCCCGGCGAGCGTATTTTTAATCTTAGCATGTTGATTTATCTCTAAACAAAGCCGGGACAATCTCGACTTTCCGCTGTTATCAGCGTAAACCAAGTAAATGCTTAATGTTGCATATCTGCCAGCCTGCTCCCCTAGTGCCAGCTCCTGACAAAGTTGCCTGTTTCCCACGATGTAACGCAATTCTTCAGTTGAACCTTTTTTTTCATGTCCTGCCTCTGTGATAGTAAATATACAAATTCAGTTTTTGTGAGACGCAAATTTGCATCCATATTCTCCTATTTTTTATTTTTTTGAATGAGAGAGAGGGGGTGGGACGGGGTGATGGGATTTCTACATATATATATACATATATATATATATATATATATATATATATATATATATATATATATATATATATATATATATATATATATATACTGTTCATTGTCCAGCACATTTGTATAGTCTAATGTTAGACTTATTTTGAAGGTCATGCTACCTGCCACATTTTTGTTTAGGTGTGTGGAGAGCTGTAAAGAGATGACGGCTGAGACGATAAGCTTATTTTAAGGTGTAGTGAAAAAACGGGAGGAAACAGTAGGCCTACTGTGAGGTCTAGTGAGGAAACTGCAAGCTGATTGTGCAGCGTAGAGAGTTAACGAGAGTTAACGAGTTAACGAGAACAGGCCGTAGGACGGTTGTGACGCGTAAAGACATAGTTAGAGGTGACAGTAGGCCTAGTTACCCAGTAGGACTATTAAGTGGGTACCGTTTAAATCCACTCGTCTTGCATGAATTTCCAATTCACATTCTTCCATCTCCCGATTTCCATTCCATTACTTCCACACCGAAAAAATTTATCTCCAAAAGTTCTACAACAGGATAAAAAAAAGCTTCTTCCGGTATTTGAGGCCTAAATGGTCTATGGTCTGGTACCGTCACTCCGTTCTGATGGGCGGTATGGACACGCAGGATGGCCCATCAGACAAGTAACATTTACCTTGATTTTTTTTCTTGTATTGTCTTTCTAACTTTAATTTGATAAAATTCGACGATTTTTCCATTGAATCGCTTGAGTATTTTTTTGTATGAGTCAGACGCAACGATATTTTACCTTTCTCATCCTCTCCCCTCTCTCTCCCTCTCTCTCACGCTCTCACTTTCTCTCTCCCAATCCCCCAGTTCCTTCCTACGTGCAATCTAGGTAACCCCCCTCCCCGTTCCTCTATAATTTACTCCGCAGCTCAACTTTCACCAACCCGGGCCACCGTGATCCCAGTGCTTCGGGTTCCCTCCATTAGCTATTCTCCGGTGGTATACGACCGATAGGTTTTTGTAAATGTCTAAATGTCAGAAAAAACACAAAAACAGGATTTGCTGGGTGCGAGCCTGAACCCGGATTTCAAAGGTTTTTGCCCCTGATTTTCTGTCGTTTCTGAAACATACAAATATTATCAAGGCTTTGATACGTTCTTTGCACCTTGATATTATCGCAATAAAGCTCAAAATAATGATTCTATTTATATTCTATTTATTATTATTAATCTTGACATTGTTTAGGTATATATATATATATATATATATATATATATATATATATATATATATATATATATATATATATATATATATATATATATATATATATACATGCAATTTACCGTGTCGCAATTAAAAGCACTTCATTCACTTCGATCATCTAGAATTGAATTTGGACTTCTATTATGCTAGGTCATAGCTATACCAACCGGTCTTGGTTCGTACATGGAATACCTCTCAATTTACAAGTCCGAGATCAATCCCCGATGATCCAATAGCATGAAATAATATTACCCATAACATATAAAAAATGTATATTATATACGCATGCATATGTGGGAATATTCTGTTCGTGCCTGAGGTGGATAGGTGAGAGTGATCGGATATATTTCTCATATTGAAAACCATTGAGCAATATAACTATATAGGAGAGTTTTTTAACTCAATTACTATAATATTTTCAGTTCGTTTGAGCAGATGCTGAACTAGATGAATGAGGCAATGTTGTTTTGCCAGCGAAACATGGGTGCTGGGGCGTGTATCTTCAGCAAGTTTGGCAGAGATGCTGACGAAACTAGGGCTGGTTTCAGAAGTCTTGGAAATTGCTCTTGTCAAGTTGGTGATCTTTTTCCGATTAGGAGCAGCTCCGCTGGCTAATATCTTTTAAAGGGGCCGGTTTTCAGCGTTTGAGTTGGACAAGTTGTGCTCTTAAAGAAGAGTTTGGTAGGGTGTGGATTGTGGGAATGGATTCCTAAACGGGGTTGGGAAGGGTTTCATGCAGGGATTGTGTGTATGCATGAGGGGTTGTGTGTATGCAGGAGGGGTTGTGTGTATGCAGGAGGGGTTGTGTAAATGCAGGAGGGGTTGTGTAAATGCAGGAGTGGTTGTGTATGCAGGAACGGTGTCGGTCAAGGGGGGGGAAGGTATTTGTTCAAGGGAGGGGGAGAGGAGGAGGAGAGTTGAGTCTCTGTTTTGCTTCCTATAAAACATTTATGTTTAACTGCAGCTTTATTATTTCCAGTCGCAGTTCTGTTTATGGTACATAAATGTTAAGTCAGTAAATCCAGTCATATCATCAAACAATCGCTTGAAACGTTGATTTTCGAATATTTAACTGGGCTACTAGTTATAATTTTGTAATTTTTCCTTTCAAGTTATGTAAATCTAGTGTGTCTGGAAAGTTTGTACTTGTTCTGTGAGACATTTTCCATGTAATTCTGCTAATAAGGTCGATCATCAGCTCTGATCCATAACTTTTGGAGTTGTTACTCGATGCAGTGGCTCTTCATCTACCTACTCTCGAAGCTGTTAAAGGAGACGGCATCCGGTACATCTCTTCACACTCGTTTTTCACTTGTTTTAACGTTTTTTGCGTATGCTTGAATGATTATCATCATCCGTAACGTTAAGATCTTCCTACAGTACAGCGGCTCTGAAAGTCATGTGTAGGAAAGGGAACTATCAGGGGAGAAAGCGTCGAGCTATTAAAAGTCATGTGTATGTATCATTCTCACAACACAGCAAACTGACGCAAGTCATTCGCGTCCGCTAAATGATCCCCCATACCAACACAATGCGACGCACGTAAGATATTCGAGTCGGTCTCAGTGCCAGCTACGTCAGCCTTCTAGTGAACATACATATGCATTTATTTCTCTCCATTCTTTGCTGCAGAAGAAAATAGCGAGAAGGGTCTTCATGCTTATGACCTTGTTATCTTACACAAAAGAGAGAGTGTGTGAGAGAAAAAACTTAATACTTCCAACGCAATGTTCGTAATTCCTACAACAAAATCCTTGAAACAAGAATGGAATTATCTGTTTAAATAAGCAGAGCCTGGAGAGGCCTCGCTGTTCATTCCCCGCACAGAGGAGCAGCGCAACAAATAATATGCTACTGAATAGCGCAACTGCGCTTGTATTGCCTGGTAAGCTGATAGTCCTGGCGTAGGGGTTTAGCGTGGAAGCGGTGGTTCAGCATGGTAGAGAAGGAGACGAAGATATTTAGCGTGTTGGAAGATGCTCTTTAACCCAGAAGGGGAAGGTGTTCTGTAATGTAGAAGAGTAGATGCTCTTTAGCAGAGAGGGGAAGATGCTCTATAGCGTAGAAGGGTAGGTGCTATGTAACGTAGAGGGGGAGGACGGTGTTTAACGTGACGAAGCGAGCTGAGGTGCTCCATTTTCCACAGTGTCTTGACGGGGTGATATTGGAGATAAAACAGCCATCATACTCTCACCAGCAACCACTCTCAGGATTGTGGTGGAGAGCGGACCATGTTGGGTACACAGTGTAAAAGACAAAAACCATCTCAGCACTCAAAATCACCTGCTAATAATAGCATTAACAACTGGAGCAATCTATCAGAACAGATGGTAATCACGCCAGTAGCAGCAGCTCTCTCTCTCTCTCTCTCTCTCTCTCTCTCTCTCTCTCTCTCTCTCTCTCTCTCTCTCTCTCTCTCTCTCTCTCTCTCTCTCTCTCTCTCTCTCTCTCTCTCTCTCTCTCTCTCTCTCTCTCTCTCTTTTCCAAGCAGTGATGCATTGCTCTCTCGGCCTCAGATCGATGCTTCCCATGACTCCAAAAACTCTTCCACAATGTGAAATACATAAGACTGTATTATTGATGAGGTCTTTCCCAGGCTCATGAGTACGAGTTAGCGAACTCACATGACCAATGGAAACAACACCATACCAGAGGCAATCAGGGCACCCCCATGCACCCCAACAACCATACTCAGAATCCCGGACACGGACCAAAGGTAATTAGAGTGGGATCCTGCCATCTCAGATTGACATGAGAACAACACAGCTTCGGTGTAGCAGCCTCCATACATCTCAATAGCGAGTCACCCCGCCTCCTTAGTCTCTCTGGTCCAGCCGATGTTCCTTGACTGCTAATTAGGCAAACACTAATGACCAACGACGTGATTGACGGTGTTAGTACTGAAGCAAACACTCCCTTCGGTCTTAAAGCCACGTGAGAAGCCTCTCAGGTTTAAGCTCTGAATGACCAGGTATTGGAATTGTGTGTGTGTATATATATATATATATATATATATATATATATATATATATATATATATATATATATATATATATATATATATATATATATATATATATATATATATATATATATATATATATATAATATTACTTAAACTCTATGATCCTTCGGGATTCGAACCCAGGCAGCCGAGTATCTCCCCATCAGCAGCACAGGTACTGTGACCACTACACCAGCCATCGCTGGTTTGCCGCATTTAGTCCTGGACAATGTCCAGGACTAAAGTGTGCTTGTTGGTTGATCAGTCAACTTTTGTGTTGACCCAATCACCGAAAGGCTTTAATTAAGCCAAACAGCACCATAACAATAAAATCCCAGATATAAACTGAACAATTATAACAAATGTATAAAAGGGTAGAGAATGACGGAAAAATATACAAAATACAGTACAAATAAACACAAGAAAAACGAAAGAAGAAAGAAACAGTGAAGACAAAAAAATATGAAGAAAGACGAGGAATTATTTTATCGTTACCATCAGCTCCTGGAGAGAGAGTGGACATTTTTTTTCCTCAGGAGGAAGGAGAAGGGCAGTTACGGGGTGGTTAAATGCATATCTTCGCTTCCGCCAAGAGCTCTCACCATCCTGGGAGAAAACTTCCATTTCCTGCACCCCAAAAATTCTCATGTGAAATCTTTTTTTTGGAAGTTATATCATAGCATAGTTGTTCTTTTATGACTCAACAAGTTAACTAAAGATGCAGAAGCTTTTCTTAATAAAGATGTAGCTCTTCGCCGTTACTCTATTTGTATTATTATATATATATATATATATATATATATATATATATATATATATATATATATATATATATATATATATATATATATATATATATATATATACATATATATATATATATATATATATATATATATATATATATATATATATATATATATATATATATATGAATGAAAACTCACACCCCAGAAGTGACTCGAACCCATACTCCCAGAAGCAACGCAACTGGTAACTACAGGGCGCCTTAATCCGCTTGACCATCACGGCCGTCAAAAGGAAGTGATAGCCGAGGCTATTTGAGCCACTTCCCCGACGGCAACTCGGATGGTAATCTTGGGCATAGCATTTCACCAAATCACCTCATTCTTTGGGGCACACGTGAGGAACACAAATGCGAACAAGCCTGAATGGTCCCCAGGACTATATGCGAATGAAAACTCACACCCCAGAAGTGACTCGAACCCATACTCCCAGAAGCAACGCAACTGGTAACTACAGGGCGCCTTAATCCGCTTGACCATCACGGCCGTCAAAAGGAAGTGATAGCCGAGGCTATTTGAGCCACTTCCCCGACGGCAACTCGGATGGTAATCTTGGGCATAGCATTTCACCAAATCACCTCATTCTTTGGGGCACACGTGAGGAACACAAATGCGAACAAGCCTGAATGGTCCCCAGGACTATATGCGAATGAAAACTCACACCCCAGAAGTGACTCGAACCCATACTCCCAGGGGATTTTTCATTCGCATATAGTCCTGGGGACCATTCAGGCTTGTTCGCATATATATATATATATATATATTTATATATATATATATATATATATATATATATATATATATATATACACATTGTTGAATAAGACAGAAAGGTAAGATTAATGATTCAAACATGAATCTGCTCAATATTTCTTACGTAATTCTTTACTGTCGAAGGAAGTTGAAAAATTAACTCTCCAAAATTCACTATCACAATATATTTTGGTCTGACGCCTAGGGATGCGTTTCGCAAGGCACTCCTTACATTTTCAAAGACAAATTTTCCATGCTCTGCCAAGGATTATATACGCTTAGGTGAGGTGGTACAGGACGTGATTGAGATGAACAAGTGGATGAATGGTATAATGGATATTAATTGGCTATTAAATGCCTATATTCTTGCTTCTACTGTCTGTTGCTTCGGGGTCTTGAAGTAGGTAGAATGTAATTATGTGTTAACTGGTTGTTGATTGCTGGTCTTGACTTTATGATGTGTAGCGCATCGCTGATGTCGAGTCGCCTGTTGCAGTTATTGCTGTTGATTATTTCAGTGTTGCTTCTTAAGATGTCTCTGGTAATGGTCTGGTTGTGTATGGAGATTATATGCTCCTTGATGGAGCCTTTTTGCTTGTGCATTTCCTAGAGAGAAACGTTGTTGTCTTGCCTATATACTGAGATCTTTGGAGCAAACAGTTCCCACGTGGGCTTGTGAAGACATAACAATCACAAACGCACGATTAACAAACATATATATACTCACAAACACGCGCTTGCGCTGTCACATTCATAAATGCGAACTTAAAACACTCTCAATGATGATAATACAGTTTTACAAAGAATATTTTCACCCTGGTGCGTGTTGAAAATTCGCAAAATAGTTTGTGTGAGCCGGGGAGAAGGTCTCACATATTTCACTGGCCGTCCAACAGAAAAATTATTTACGTCGTGCATGAAAGCATTTACACGATGCAGGCGTTAGGCACAAAAGGTTTTACGCATGGCAGTGATAATCTCAATGCTTGACGCAACGATTAGAACTGTTTTATTTTTTTGTGAGACTTTTGTGTTTGTATCTCTCTCTCTCTCTCTCTCTCTCTCTCTCTCTCTCTCTCTCTCTCTCTCTCTCTCTCTCTCTCTCTCTCTCTCTCTCTCTCTCTCTCTCTCTCTCTCTCTCTCCCTCCCTCTCTCTCTCTCTCTCTCTCTCTCTCTCTCTCTCTCTCTCTCTCTCTCTCTCTCTCTCTCTCTCTCTCTCTCTCTCTCTCTCTCTCTCTCTCTTTCTCTTGCTGCAGATAATTGTCATGACATATAAGCTCGTTTCGTTTCCTGTATTAAAAATTAGTCTGTTATGAATCTTTTTCTTTTACCTGAATACTTTACTGTTTGGTTTCCCTTATTCTAATTGCAGGGTGAGTTTGGGCTCTATTTGAGCCAAAAGTTTCATATGCTAAGGTGACTTGATTTCTTGAAGAACTGAATGTTGTCGTATACAGCAAATATACGTATATATCGAATAGCAAACCTGTCGTGTACGAATCATCTGATTCCCCCTTGGATACTAGGGTGTAGTTTGATTGTTCACCCTGGGTACCATAGGTGCGTTAGATCATTTACATAAAGTAACATAAAACCGTTCAGAAGAGCATAGTCCCTATAGTCTATAGGGACTATGTCTATAGTCCCTATTTCCACTAACTCATTGGCATTCCTTTCGTCTTCTAACTTAAATTCAAAACAGCTCATACTGCCTGACATATAATTAAGAACCATTGCAGTGTGAGAGATTAAATTTTCTGTAAAAGTGTATCATATTGTCAATATTTGGTACGGGATTTTTTTTTAAATGGTGAATTTTAATTAAAGTGTAAATAATAATAAAATGTAGACCTTTTTACAACAACATATTTTGTGATATTAAAACAATCTTCCAATGTCGATGATTTAGATGAGGATGATGGTGATGGTGTGTGTACTCACCTGTATGTTCGTGCAGGGTGAGGCGCAAGCTCCAGCGACCCGCCTTTCGAGCCGTTAGGTAATGCACTAACTCTCTTTTTGTTCATTATGAGATTTGTAAGAAGAATTGTTTAATGAGGAAGCTTTAACTACTTTTCTTGATGACTGTTCCATATATATTGATCTCTCTTACTTGTTCTAGATGTTTTAGCTAATATTTACGTTAGCATTTGTCTCTCTTGTTTCCCCTCATACCCCGTGTGTACTCACCTAGTTGTGTTTGCGGGGGTTGAGCTCTGGCTCTTTGGTCCCGCCAAAGTGTATGGTGTGTATGTGTGTGTATGTGTGTGTGCGTGTATGTGTGTGTGTGTGTGTGTGTGTGTGTGTGTGTGTGTGTGTGTGTGTGTACTCACCTAGTTGTACTCACCTAGTTGTGTTTGCGGGGGTTGAGCTCTGGCTCTTTGGTCCCGCCTCTCAACCGTCAATCAACAGGTGTACAGATTCCTGAGCCTATCGGGCTCTGTCATATCTACACTTGAAACTGTGTATGGAGTGAGCCTCCACCACATCACCCCCTAATGCATTCCATTTGTCAACCACTCTGACACTAAAAAAGTTCTTTCTAATATCTCTGTGGCTCATTTGGGCACTCAGTTTCCACCTGTGTCCCCTTGTGCGTGTTCCCCTTGTGTTAAATAGACTGTCTTTATCTACCCTATCAATCCCCTTCAGAATCTTGAATGTGGTGATCATGTCCCCCCTAACTCTTCTGTCTTCCAGCGAAGTGAGGTTTAATTCCCGTAGTCTCTCCTCGTAGCTCATACCTCTCAGCTCGGGTACTAGTCTGGTGGCAAACCTTTGAACCTTTTCCAGTTTAGTCTTATCCTTGACTACATATGGACTCCATGCTGGGGCTGCATACTCCAGGATTGGCCTGACATATGTGGTATACAAAGTTCTGAATGATTCTTTACACAAGTTTCTGAATGCCGTTCGTATGTTGGCCAGCCTGGCATATGCCGCTGATGTTATCCGCTTGATATGTGCTGCAGGAGACAGGTCTGGCGTGATATCAATCCCCAAGTCTTTTTCCTTCTCTGACTCCTGAAGAATTTCCTCTCCCAGATGATACCTTGTATCTGGCCTCCTGCTCCCTACACCTATCTTCATTACATTACATTTGGTTGGGTTAAACTCTAACAACCATTTGTTCGACCATTCCTTCAGCTTGTCTAGGTCTTCTTGAAGCCTCAAACAGTCCTCTTCTGTTTTAATCCTTCTCATAATTTTAGCATCGTCCGCAAACATTGAGAGAAATGAATCGATACCCTCCGGGAGATCATTTACATATATCAGAAACAAGATAGGACCGAGTACAGAGCCCTGTGGGACTCCACTGGTGACTTCACGCCAATCGGAGGTCTCACCCCTCACCGTAACTCTCTGCTTCCTATTGCTTAGATACTCCCTTATCCACTGGAGCACCTTACCAGCTACACCTGCCTGTCTCTCCAGCTTATGTACCAGCCTCTTATGCGGTACTGTGTCAAAGGCTTTGCGACAATCCAAGAAAATGCAGTCCGCCCAGCCCTCTCTTTCTTGCTTAATCTGTGTCACCTGATCGTAGAATTCTATCAAGCCTGTAAGGCAAGATTTACCCTCCCTGAATCCATGTTGGCGATTTGTCACGAAGTCCCTTCTCTCCAGATGTGTTACCAGGTTTTTTCTCACGATCTTCTCCATCACCTTGCATGGTATACAAGTCAAGGACACTGGCCTGTAGTTCAGTGCCTCTTGTCTGTCGCCCTTTTTGTATATTGGGACCACATTCGCCGTCTTCCATATTTCTGGTAGGTCTCCCGTCTCTAGTGATTTACTATACACTATGGAGAGTGGCAAGCAAAGTGCCTCTGCACACTCTTTCAGTACCCATGGTGTGTGTGTGTGTGTGTGTGTGTGTGTGTGTGTGTGCGTGTATGTCCGTGTGTGTGTGTGTGTGTGTGTGTGTGTGTGTGTGTGAGTGTGTGTGTGTGTGTGTGCGAGCGTGCGTGCGCCTGTATGTGGGGAGGGGAGGGGTGGAATATGTTACACCTACACCATCAGTGTTATTATCGCAAATCCATTGAGGAAATTCTCCTGCCCTTCTATGACCGCATTACCGCTGTTGTTGCTGCATGTGACAGTAACCCGTTGACGCTGCTGCACGTCCTTGTTCAGCAGCAGCAGCGCATTTGGTGCTGTTTTACCTGCAGTTGCTTCAGTCTCCTTGACGAGACTGGTGCTGACATTATCTGGGAGACTTGAGAGCTCACAGACTGGGAGGAGAATTCCATTTCTCTGCAGCTTCTCGATCTCATTCCTGCTTCGTTCGTCGATGCATTGGTGTTTATGTGTTCATATGAGAGGGGTAATAGTCATGATAGTCAATAAGGTATATGGAGAGAGAGAGAGAGTGAGAGATAGAGAGAGAGAGAGAGAGGGAGGGAGGGAGGGAGAGAGAGAGAGAGAGAGAGAAAGAAAGAGAGAGAGAGAGAGAGAGAGAGAGAGAGAGAGAGAGAGTGAAAGGTTAACTTTGACTAGAATAATGCTTTCTCTGAGTTTTTCCTGCAACAAAATTTGTTTTATTTTTTAAGTGAAATAAACCGCTTGGAGAGACAACCTAATTCATAGACCACTGACAAAAAACACTTGCACATACAGCACACACCAACACCTGCAACACACACACACACCAACACCTGCAACACACACACAAACACGTGTTCCGTGTACCACTGACTATAATTGACCTGTCTTTTCGGTAAATTAAATTAACTCTCTCAGCATCTCCCGCAGGCCCAGCAAGACCAAGAGACTCGCAGTGGGCTGTGGCTGAAGGGTTCTGCGTTGACGTGGGTGAGGCACCTGGAGTGGCTGAAGGGTTCTGTGTTGACGTGGGTGAGGCACCTGGAGTGGGTGAAGGGTTCTGTGTTGACGTGGGTGAGGCACCTGGAGTGGGTGAAGGGGTTGCTGTTGACGTGGGTGAGGCACCTGGTGTGGGTGAAGGGTTCTGTGTTGACGTGGGTGAGGCACCTGGAGTGGGTGAAGGGTTCTGTGTTGACGTGGGTGAGGCACCTGGAGTGGGTGAAGGGTTCTGTGTTGACGTGGGTGAGGCACCTGGAGTGGGTGAAGGGTTCTGTGTTGACGTGGGTGAGGCACCTGGAGTGGGTGAAGGGGTTGCTGTTGACGTGGGTGAGGCACCTGGTGTGGGTGAAGGGTTCTGTGTTGACGTGGGTGAAGGGTTCTGTGTTGACGTGGGTGAGGCTCCTGGAGTGGGTGAAGGGTTCTGTGTTGACGTGGGTAAGGCACCTGGAGTGAGTGAAGGGGTTGCTGTTGACATGGGTGAGGCACCTGGTGTGGGTGAAGGGTTCTGTGTTGTCGTGGGTGAGGCACCTGGAGTGGGTGAAGGGTTCTGTGTTGACGTGGGTAAGGCACCTGGAGTGGGTGAAGGGGTTCCTGTTGACGTGGGTGAGGCACCTGGAGTGGGTGAAGGGGTTCCTGTTGACGTGGGTGAGAGAGACCTGGAGCTTGTCGACAATCGGTCGATGTGTGCTTCAGGTATGCCTATATTTTTGTTAAATACTTTCTTTCTTTGTGACGGGTTATACAAGGGTGAAAAAAAATGTCTTTGCTCGTTGACTGAACCAGGAGAAAATCTTTGGCTAGAGTAATGTCTTTAATTGTAACCTTCTTGTGAAGCTTGAAAGGTAAACTCTGTAAACTCTTTAAATACAAATGCCTAATGTTATCCGCCAATGTATGTGAGCCTTTTTATATAATTATATATATATATATAAACTTATATACTTCAGTGTTATATTCTATTAGAGAGAATGTCTGTCTGTTCAAAGTTGGAGCCCAGACGGTTGGCGTTAACTTCCCCAAAATTGGCAGAGGGAATGGTCTGAGGTACGGGATGAACATAGGGGTCATCGGAGTTGCCATAATTTAAAATGAAACTGCGTGCCAGGGCCACATTCAGACCCCTTGACGATTTTTGGAACTGACCGCCAGCTACAAAGCTGAAAAAAAATCAAACCAAAGTAATCAATTCAACATATTTTCTTATAGTAATATGCCATTATTCACTGATCTCTGGAAAATTATCATAAATTTCCCGCTCGCAATAATTTACCCGTACTCTCATAAAGCAGACGATTAGTCCACAGCTTCCAAGATTTCTCAAGCTACAATTCCTGTATCAGAGTGAATTGTAACTATTGTTTGTTTAGCACATCACAGCCCTATGTTCCTCTCACTGGCAACCACCCACACATTACTCAATTATATTTTTATAACAAAGGCAGACACTGACAGAGATAGAGACGGACCGAGCAGACAGAGAGAGAGAGAGAGAGAGAGAGAGAGAGAGAGAGAGAGAGAGAGAGAGAGAGAGAGAGAGAGAGAGAGAGAGAGAGAGAGATGGACGTATTTAATTCTGGTCAATTTCTCCATAATAATATATTTTATGAGAAGGAAGACTGGCTTATCGGTGGGAGTGGGGGGAGGCGGAGCCAGAAAGGGGGGGAGAGGACGAGGGGGACTGGTGGAAGGGTAAGGGAGGACAAAGGGAGGTTGGGAGGGAAAAGGGTATCAAAAAGTAACATGGTTACTTCCTGGGAGTGTGAATTCGAAGGAGAAACTGACATACCCGGTGTCTGTCAGTTTCTGAAACATTCACCAAATATATATATTGGATTATGTTTCAGTTCGCAAGTTTAGGCTAATTCGTTCAGAGCGTTATTGAATCAGGGGGGATTCACTCCCGTAAAGAGATTAATTCTCGAGTAAGTTATTAATAAACTTTACCATTCGTAATACCTAATTCTTCTTGATGACCAGAGGAACACGTGTTTAACATGTTTTAATCAGATATCCAATTGGTAAATTGGATATCTGATTATATATAAATCTGATTGGTATATAAATTTATTACATATAAATGCATCCTCGTCACGGCCCTTGTGGATTTGTTCATTTGTTCATATCCAATTGGCTTAATGGAGTTGCATGGTCATAGATCTCCTTCGTATCAGGGAAGGTCTCTTCTCCCTTTGAGTCTTTACCGCTTCCATTGGTCTTGTTTTTTCACAAATTTTCTTCATTAGTTTGCATGTAACCGTATTAACCTTTAACAACCAGCTTTTTGAAAAAAATACAGTAACCTATCTAGGTCGTTCTGTATTATCTCTCGGTCCTCTTCGTTTTTGACTCCTCTCAGCTTTGAATCGTGCGGAGAAGGGACATGAATAATTCCCATCTCTTCTGCCTGGGACTTCACATATTAGGGGACATAAACTGGGACTCACTACCGAATCCTTTTTGTGCGCTACACTTGCAACCACCCGGCACTCTTTTTTTTTTCTCTCTCTCTCATCCCTCACTATTAATCTTTGTTTTCTGTCCGAGAGGTATTTCCCCTCAAACTCAGCACATTTCAAGTTACACCAACTTTGTTCTGAAGTTTGTGCAGGACTTTCAAACACATTCAGGTAATCATGAGCACTCGGTGCATCCTTTACTCTCGTGTTTTATCTTTCCCAGTCGTCACAATACCAAAGAGCAACGCCTATTCAACGCCGAATCAACGCAATCAACCTTGAATTAGTGTTGATTCAGCGTCTAAGTAATGGATACTGGGGCCCGTTGGGTAGTGATTAGAGCCTTACCACTATACCATGTTTGTTGGACATGACTGCATGTCCTTCTCTAAATGCATGTTGGTACCTAGAGACGAAGAACATTTACTCTAAGTTCTACAAGACTTCTGTTTATTTAGTTTCTTCGAGTCCTTGAGGGGAATGCATGCTAGTCACACTGTCGAGGATTGAACGCCGATCTGCATGAAGCGAGACCTTCCCTCTTCCGTCCAGCCCATGCAGAGTATAATATTGTAAGGCTACAGCTTAGTGCAACCGATACATACTCAAATTTCATCTGATCTATTGATTGATTGATGAAGATTAAGCCACCCAAGAGGTGGCACGGGCATGAATAGCCCGTCATTCATCTGATCGAATACATTTCGTCTTATCTAGAGCCCCAAGGCGCTTCCTCACCTCAGCCACTGTCACCTCCATTGCACTCAGTCGCTCAGTTGGTCACTGGTCAGGTTCTGTAGCTCCAGATCTATTGTTGTTGTTGTTGTTATAGTTCAGCTGCTGGGAACAAAAAGGTTCAAGTAGCACGGGCTATGGTGAGCCCGTAGTGGACTTACCTGGCACAGGAGCGGGGCTGTAACTTGACCTTGAGCTCCAGATCACTGGCAGCTGCATTTATATAACCTCATAACTCCAGCTCCTTCGCCTCGCGGGGAGTTCATTGTTTCCTAGGGTATAATTCCTTGGACGAATTCTCCAATAACTAGTAGTAATAACTCCAAACTAACTAGTAGTTTTTCTAAGGTTCATAGAAGCTTTTTTTTTAACATTTTCTTTAAGATTTCCTATGGTGGCTGTGTCTGTCACCACCTCTTTTTGTCAGCTTCTATCACGCCTGCGATGTAGTTCTGATCTCCATTTGATGATTTAATGGGTAGTTCTTCAATTTTTACGTTCATTGACCAACAGTGTCATCCTCTCTTCCCCCTCCTGTCATTTTTTTCCTTTCGCCTGCTATCTGTGTGGGTTTGTGGACATGTTCGTGTGGGTGTTCCCAGATGTGCGTGTGTATAAGGATTTAAAACGAATTACTTTTATTTTAGACTCACAGAATACGGATGCAGAACGAGATCCACACGAACAGGAAACGTTAAACCCACCAGTGTTTGTGGCGAGTGACTGAGGGGAGGATGGAAAGATATGTTACCAGCGAATGAAATAAAAATGCGAGAACACTTTTTGAAAAACTATTGTTCCTTTATGTTTTGATGCAAAACTTTAATACATACATAGACAATTAACCCCCTCAACACACACACACACACACACACATACACAAGGGGGCTTCGCAGTTGAGTGGATAGCGTTCGGGGGTTGTAGTCCTAAGAGCCCAGACTCGATCTCCGGAACTGGCAGATACAAATGGGCAGAGTGTCTTTCACCCTGATGTACCTGTTCATCTAGCAGTAAATTAGGTACCTGGGAGATAGACAGCTGCTACGGGCTGCTTCCTGGGGGATTTGTGTGGGCGTGAGTAAGAAAAATATATGTTGTAGACATAACAGAGGAATAATAAATTGATGAGACAGGCGGGGTCCAAGAGCTAATAGCTCGATTTTAAAGATACAAACAGTAAATACAAATAGTATATACACACACACACACACGATTCAAATGAAACCAAAGCAAGAACTCACAGAAATAAAATTAAAAAACGACATGCAGCAGATTGAAATTTTCTGAACAAGGTGCAGTGGGACACAAGTCATGAAACATGTCTCTACAAATCACACTTCAATATCTCATCAACATGTTGAAATTATCATAGGCTAAAGTAGTAATGTAGCTAAAATAGTCAATTTTCCAAGGCCTTTGCTTTGCTGAACATGTTACTTTGATGAAGTAGTCGTCCCGCTAAAATAGTCGTCTTACTAAAGTAGTCGCAAAGCTTAAAGTCAGCAGCTTTCTCAATCAGCCATCTCGTTAAAGTAGTTAACTTCTTAAAGTACTCAATCTGCTAAATAACATTTCAATTTGACGTTTATTTTCATTTCGTGAAGTATACGAATTTTTGTAATTATTGTTTCTATAAAGTGTTGGTCAGAAAAAGGAAATTGCGCACGTCTGAGGCATCCGCGAGTCTGAAGGGTAATGATCGATGTGTTGTCTTAGTTCCCTTCTCCCCCCCCCCATCCCCCATCTCCCCCCCCCTTCCTTGACATTGTGTGTGGCTGCGAGGGAGGATGTGGCCACGGCACCAACCGTGGCTCCCTTGTCCTAGGCTTCCTGAACGTGTCATTTTGTCCTAGTTAGATGAAACCATTCATCTTATAAGAGTGGAGCAACCGAAGTTCCTTGTCCAAGTGGATAGACTCTAACCTCCTGTTCTAGTGGCTAGCAATGTAATGCGCCTTTTTTCTAGTAGGATGGAACGTGTTTCATTTAAATGTAACGTGAAAGTGCCTAGTTGATGGAAAGTTGTGTCGTAATGCCCTTGGTACAGTGAGTGAACTGAAGCCACTTTTGTATCCCACTGTCCAGCAGCTTAACATTTCAAGGTCCCACTGTATAATACGCGCACCTGTATAGATTTCACTGTGTCTAATAAATATATGAAATCTCTCATAATGTTTATTGAATAACTAGAAATCACAGACCAGCGAGATAATTCTACCTTCTGAAATTAGCATCTGAATATGGGACTGCCTTTTGTTTTCATTTTTAACTCAGATAATGCAAAGATACAGTTCTGATGTTGGTAATCCTTTAATTCACGTGGAAATCTTTGATCTAATTCGTTCTATAGACTTTAATGTGTCTAGTCTATTTTATTCCTCGAAATTTAATATATATGAAAGTTTTTGTTGCTACAGATGTATGAGAAATTAAGAATTAGGGAACGTATAAATTATGTTATTGTTGATATCCAACAATACAAATAATTCCAGTGTAATTAACAATTATTGTAATGATAATAATGGAAAGAATTAAGACATTGAATGGGAAGAGATGAGAGAAATATCGCAATATTTGAATATTTATAATACTATTTTAATCGGTTGTGTGTCAGTAACTAGATTTTATGAGAAGTTTTGAGATAGAAACACATAATCAAGTTTCTTTCTCTTGATGCCCCTGTTTATCAAACAGTAAATAGGTATACTAGAAGTTAGACTGATGCTAACTACGAGCAGCATCCCGGGGATGTGTGTGTGTGAAGGAGAGATAAATATATGTAGTAGATACGATGGAGAGAAAATAGGTCGGGAGTCAGTACATTACACAACCAGCGATTTGTAACGCAGGGGTCAATGGATCTCGGTTCTGCAGGCACAAATAATAAATAAAAACACTCGTAAAACATTGTCAATCAAGCAGGACGTTCAGTGAACAACTTGCATCATTGCTCAGAAATGACTATTTTTAATGTTAAATTTTCATATTAACTTCCTCGATGTAAACACATACAACGTTGTTACTTACACAAGCAGTTCCAAACGAAATAAAAGTTTCTTTGTTAAGGGTTTGCTCCGTAATTTATTATTAGGTGATAGAACTGAGCACCGGCAAAACGTTATCGGTAATAATTGTCCCCATACTTCGTATCTGCTGCCAGAAAATGAATGATTATATATTTCAGTTGTTGGAACAAAGTGTTTGCTATTATTGTTGAAGCTCTCCCCAGGGATTCAGTAACGCTCTGTTGCGTTACCCTGCAGCAACAATGCTAATATTGTGTGAGTTTTTATGCGCTTGTGTGTATATATATTTATATATATATATAGGGGGGTACCACCACTGGTGCAATTATAGGGACCCACAGCCTCAGAGAAGGGAACACAGGGATGATATATATATATATATATATATATATATATATATATATATATATATATATATATATATATATATATATATATATATATGTCGTACCTAGTAGCCAGAACGCACTTTTATGCCTACTATGCAAGGCCCGATTTGCCTAATAAGCCAAGTTTTCCTGAATTAATATATTTTCTCTATTTTTTTTCTTATGAAATGATAAAGCTACCCATTTCATTATGTATGAGGTCAATTTTTTTTATTTTAGTTAAAATTAACGTAGATATATGACCAAACCTAACCAACCCTACCTAACCTATCTTTAGAGGTTAGGTTAGGTGAGGTAGCCGAAAAAGTTAGGTTAGGTTAGGTTAGGTAGGTTAGGTTGTCGAAAAACAATTAATTCAGGAAAACTTGGCTTATTAGGCAAATCGGGCCTTGCATAGTAGGCATAAAAGTGCGTTCTGGCTACTAGGTACGACATATATATATATATATATATATATATATATATATATATATATATATATATATATATATATATATATATATATATATATATGTGTGTGTGTGTGTGTGTATGTGTGTGTGTGTGTAAATCACGAAAATTAACACGTAGTGAAAAATTTGACAGTGTCAGACCACACGAAGAAAGGATTGAAATAGGAATTTCCTTAAGTATTTTCGTATTTATTACTATATCTTCAGAAGGAACCTTCTGAAGATGTATTATTAAGTATTATTATCTTAATAATACTTAATAAAAATAATATTATTAAGCATTACTATCACTAAGAAGATAAGAATGACAAGTGGCTGTATTTTAGCGAGGAGTAAGAAAAGTGATTAGAGCAGAGAGAAAGCTGTAACAGTTGTTACAGCAGGAAGAGAGGAGCGGTTACAGCAAAGAGAGAAAGTAGTGGTTACAGCGGAGAGAGGGTATTGTTTACAACAGAAAGAAAACAACGTTGGACAGTAAAGCCACTATTAGCCTTAAACGAGTATTCAGTATTGGTCATAACATCACGAGCAATAACGCCCCCCCCCCACACACACACACACACACACACACTCACACACACACGGGACCAAATGCATACCAAACAACGAGCCAGTGCTCAACCCCCGCAAGCACAACTGGGTGAGTTCAACTAGATGAGTACACATATGATTTACATATTTACAAAAGAGTGTCTCTGTGTATCGAGTAATATAAGTGAATGAGAAATGTACGTTGAGTGAATGAGTGTTCCAGTCATATATCTCCGGATTGAGAGAGAGGGCCAGGAAGAGTCACGGAATGATGCCACATATTGTAATAATTATTTTTGACAGCCTTTGATTCAAAAGACTAACAGTATAGAAAACTAGAAAAGCAGCATAGACATATTGGAAAGTAAGAATTTTCCTGTTGTGAGTCGAAGGACGCCTTTCACTTTCTGAATCCAAATTTAGATCCTGAAAGAGAATGATTTTTAGATCCTTCAATTAAGTATCTAAAATCCTTCCTTTCAGGATTTAAATCCTACCTTAAGGGATTTAGATCTTGAACGATCCAAATATCTTTCAGACGTCGTTTTTGGCATAATCAACCACCCAGCAATGATAACCATAGAGTGGCTACACAGAGTGCTTGGCCACATAAAGCCGGTCAGGAATATACTTGTGCTTACCCAGTATGCCTCTGGGTATGGCATTTTCTTGGCACTGCATACTCCCCCTGGAGCAAGGAATTCCATTCAGTTCCTGCTAACTCTGAGCGGATGGCTGGCCACTTCCCCTTGTCTCCAAAACCAGGTTGTACGTGGAGATTTTTCACCTCGATCTGTTGGGAGAGCTAGTGAGGTGACGACTGCCTGGAGGACTGCTCCCTCTCTCTCTCTCTCTCTCTCTCTCTCTCTCTCTCTCTCTCTCTCTCTCTCTCTCTCTCTCTCTCTCTCTCTCTCTCTCTCTCTCTCTCTCTCTCTCTCTTCTCTCTCTCTCTCTCTATCTCTCTCTCTCTCTCTCTCTCTCTCTCTCTCTCTCTCTCTCTCTCTCTCTCTCTCTCTCTCTCTCTCTCTCTCTCTCTCTCTCTCTCTCTCTCTCTCTTTCTCTCTTCTCTTATACATATATATATATATATATATATATATATATATATATATATATATATATATATATATATATATATATATATATATATATATATATATATATATGTGTGTGTGTACATCACGAAAATAAACACGTGATTAAGAATGTGACAATGTCAGACCACGGAGGAAAAATGAAACAGGAAATTTCCTTAAGTACTTTCGTATATTAAATACATCTTCAGAAGGTCATCTTCAGAAGTGACCTTCTGAAGATGTATTTAATATACGAAAGTACTTAAGGAAATTTCCTGTTTCATTTTTCCTCCGTGGTCTGACATTGTCATATATATATATATATATATATATATATATATATATATATATATATATATATATATATATATATATATATAAATATATATTGCTTTAGCACCACTCTCTGGAGTTGACGTTGACTGCAGGAATTATGTGAAGATGTAGAGTTGATTGCCAAGATTACCACCGGCTAAAACTTTGAAGTCCAAAAAATTATTCACTTAATGAGAAAACTTCCAGTGATAATCCTGTCTATGTTGGGAACGTGTATGTTTCTGAAGGTTTGCTGACTTGAAGGTGAAAATGTTGTTATGACTCCTTAATAGGAATGGTGTGTGTGTGTGTGTGTGTGTGTGTGTGTGTGTGTGTGTGTGTGTGTGTGTGTGTGTGTGTGTGTGTGTGTGTGTGTGTGTGTGTGTGAATTTGTATTTACTATTTACTATTTGTATCTGCAGAATAGATCTATTAGCTATTGGACCCTCCTTTCTAACCAATCTATTTTACTTCTATATTGTATGCTACATATATTTATCTTCACTCCTCTTCACTACCACTACTAGTAATTCTACTACCACAACTACCACCACCTTTACAATTACTCTCACCACAATCACTACCACCACTAACTCCTTCAAAACCACTACCACCACTAACTCCTTCAAAACCACTACCACCACTAACTCCTTCAAAACCACTACCACCACCACCATCATCACTTTCCCCACCTAACCCACCATTATTACTAACACCACTACCACCATCACCTCCACAACTTCCCCCCACCACAAAACCTTTATCCCTATCACCACCTCACCACCATCAATACCAACATCACCACCTTACCCACCACCACAACTACCACCACCACCACATCCAAAAGAACCACGATCACTACCCAGAACAACTACCATCACTACCTTCACCGTCACATCAACACCAACCACCAGAACATCCAGGACAACAACCACCACTATCACCATTCTCACCACTGTCACCAAAACAATCACTCCCAATGCTGCCTTCTTTACTATCACTACCACAACCTCACCAAAACTAGCTTCAGGCGAGGAAAAATAACTTTTTCATATCTTGCCTCTCCATATTGCAAGAGCCTGCAACCCGCAATATATATTTTTTTATGAATAAGCAATTCAGAGAAGCA
>NC_091170.1:28876064-28896064 GCF_040958095.1 Procambarus clarkii
TGGCTGAGTTCCATCGAATAGGTGACCAATATCTTCACGTGAACTAAACCTTGTTGAGAGCCAAGTTTAACTCAGCTAATTGGTGAACTGAGGAGTAAATCTACAAAAGTCTAAATCTACCTGTTATATTCAGGCAATTTCCTTCTTTTTTTCTTCTTTCGTTTCTTCTTGCTTCTTCTTTCGCTTCTTCTCTTTTCTTCTTTCACTTACTCTCCTTCTTCTATTTCTTTTCATTGCTAACTTGGCCTAGTTGGCAAGACTCGGTTCCTTGATGTCAAAGACTTTTGTATTTTTTCTCTCATTCTTCGTGACAGATTTGATAAATATATCACGATCTTGACATGTGTAAACCATTAGTTGAGTTTCTACATGATATCAATAGAGTTTTCCGTGAATTAGATGGCACTGAGGAATATTCACAATATTTAAGTTAGGTGAGATGCTAAGTTAACTTTACTTCAAATTGTGCGAAATGCATAGTAACTATTTGTACGTTTCACACACACACACACACTCACACACACACACACACACAACACACACACACACACACACACACAAACACAAACACACACACACACACACACACACACACACACACACACACACACACACACACACACACACACACACAGCCTCCACCGTTCCCCCAAACCATTGACCCAAAACTCTCACCAAGGATGAGCATATAACGAGCATCAACACAGAGGAAGTAATTTTCAGGATTTTCCTTTTTCCTCTTTCTTGTGTCTAAAAGACTCCTCCGCATGGCCCTAACACCCTCACACTCCCAGGTAATAATAACAAAAATTGTGAATCCAACGTAATTTGGGAGATCTTATGTCGTAATGCACCAGAGAACAAGATCTTTGTATCTCTCTCTCTCTCTCTCTCTCTCTCTCTCTCTCTCTCTCTCTCTCTCTCTCTCTCTCTCTCTCTCTCTCTCTCTCTCTGTGGTGAAAGCTGTGTGTATTGTTGTGGGTGTGAAATGGTGTGTGTTCGTTTAGTTTGTGTATTATTGTAAAATATATGTTGATGGGATTTGCGTTAAGAGGCATGTGACTGGTGTAGAGTCTTTACATGGGAAATACATTCATGTATTTGTGTATATTTTAGCTTGTGTTTGAGAGCGTAGGCGGGCGTTTGTGTGTATGAGGGTTTTTGTGTATTTACTATTTTTTTTGTTCTATTTTTGGCGTGCAGAATCGAGCTGTTAGCTCTTGAACCCTGCCTTTCTAGCTTTCGATTGTCTAATGTACTGACTTCAGGAATATTTTTCCTCTTATTATATCTGCTACATATATTTCTAACACACACACACACAACACCCGAATGCGATCCGTAGCAGCGGTCTAAACTCCCAGGTACCTACTTAATATTAGGTGAACCCGGACCATTGGGACTAGTTTGTTCGCTTGCCTGCGAGGACCTGTTTGAGTGTGTGTGTGTGTGAGTAGTGTTTGTGCGTGTGTGTGTGTGCGTGTGCGTGTACGTGTGTGTGTGTGTGTGTGTGAATAATATTGTAAATTCCAATGACTTACACTGCGATATCACGAACTGTATATTGATGTCACTGTGATGACATTGGTTGACGTTGATGTATACTGAACAATTATGTGAGTTATATATATTGATGTTCGAGCTGTATTGATAATGGGTCTGCATTAAATTGTTTGTTTGTTGATGAATGTTGTGCATTGATGCAGGTAGGAGAAGGAGGAGGAGGAGGTGGTGAATGCTGATTTCATTTTCACCAATTCTTACACTTCCTCTCGCTCATGTCATGATGCCTGTGCCAAATTTCTCAAAAAATCAGATTTCTTCATTTCCATTTATATTTCAAAGTCGTCGATGTTGTTCTTATCCTGCCCTCAATTCGCACGACAACACCAGCTTTTGCAAGAATCTAGATTTTTAACGAATACCCTTGTCGTGAAAGCTCGTCGAAAAGCCAATATATTTTCTGGTCCCAAAAGTGTGTGGTATCCAGTGAGTGACAGAACACATAAAGCTTGCTCAAGCTTTTTGTTTAATTCACCAGCAGCTTCAGCACCGTCTGCTGTGTGTGTGTGTGTGTGTGTGTGTGTGTGTGTGTGTGTGTGTGTGTGTGTGTGTGTGTGTGTGTGTACTCACCTAGTTGTGTTTGCGGGGGTTGAACTCTGGCTCTTTGGTCCCGCTTCTCAACTGTCAACTGGGTTGACGGTTCAGACACACACACACACACACACACACACACACACACACACACACACACACACACACACACACACACACACACACACACACACACACACTCGAGGCGGGACCAAAGAGCCAAAGCTGAACCCCCGCAAGCACACATTGTACACCAGTGTGTATGTGTGTGTGTGTGTGTGTGTGTGTGTTTACTAGTTGTGTTTTTGTTTACTAGTTGTGTTTTTGCGGGGGTTGAGTCTTTGCTCTTTCGGCCCGCCTCTAAACTGTCAATCAACTGTTTACTAACTACTTTTTTTTTTTCCCCAGACCACACACACACCCCAGGAAGCAGCCCGCAACAGCTGACTAACTCCCAGGTGCCTATTTACTGCTAGGTAACAGGGGCACTTAGGGTGAAAGAAACTTTGCCCATTTGTTTCTGCCTCGTGCGGGAATGGAACCCGCGCCACAGAATTACGAGTCCTGCGCGCTATCCACCAGGCTACGAGGCCCCTCAACCAGGCTACGAGGCCCTGTGTGTGTGTGTGTGTGTGTGTGTGTGTGTGTGTGTGTGTGTGTGTGTGTGTGTGTGTGTGTGTGTGTGTGTGTGTGTGGACCTCCTGCAGACGTCATGAGAGTTTGCAGCACATGACGAGCTAGAGACGACAAAAGTTGAAGTTTTTAGGCATTATCTGTTTGTGAACTGTGCTCGTTTCTTGGTCGTTTCTGCCGTTTAAGGGCTCTCAACTTATGGTCGTATTCAGAGAGATTAAAAGTTTACACGGGAAGTTTACGGACATAGGTATAATATGTCAAGTTTATAGTTCAAGTCTCCCGTGTCCAGAATCGTCGACTAGAAATAATGCTTGAGGTCAAAGGACCATCAGCCTTACTGGCACAGAAGGAATATAAAGATCTAGCAAACATTTTTAAGATATGTTTGAGTTGGTCAAACAGATGTCAAATTCGTGGGATGTAATTGTAGACATCGGCTTGGATAATCAGTGTTAGCTAGACCTATTGATCAACATCAACAGTGTTGATCAATACGATCATCACCACTCAGTGTTGACCGCCACAACCATCAACACCTCCGCTAAGCCACTCACTAATAACCTGTGAAGGGAAAAGTTACAATTTTTTTTCACTAAGGTAGTATAAACGTTACCTGGTTATAGCCACTGGTTTAGCGAGCCCAAGGCGTGAGCTGACTCCCTACCCACCTACTGGCGCCCAGTACTTCACTACCGGGATGTGACTGCTTATGGGGGGGGGGGAGGGAGATGTGGCTGAGGATGGGGATGGTGGTAGTCAGGATGGTTGGGGCGTGGATAGGGTGTTGAGATGGTAGGGGCGTAGATTAGGAGGGTGTAGATGGTGTAGGTGATGATTTACGGGATGGTGGTAGAAACGATGGTGAGGGTGGAGAGGTAAGGGCTTGTAGGTTAACTATAATAATCTTTGTGAGCCTATATATCTTTTTAGTAATATTAAGAAGCATTTTAACGACACTCTAGGCCTAAGCACCATGGTCCATATTTTATGGATGATGACTAATAATCTAATAACAAGCTAAGATTTATCTATCTCCCTTGAACAAATCCACAAGGGCCGTGACGAGGATTCGAACCTGCGTCCGGGAGCATCTGTCTATCTCCCTTATTAACACATCTCTTAAGAAAATATTCCCCCCAAAAATTTCATTGTAAAAAAATATCCCCCCCCAAAAAAAAAAAAATAATGATAATATTTATGAGTAATTTATGATAATATATACTTTTAATTCTTTTGAATTTAATGAAATATGAAGCAATATTAGATTTTTCATATTATGTCATAATGCAACAAAATGCTCAAAGTAACTCTTACTTTACGCAATTTTTAATAGAACGTAAAAAATCTTCCTTCCGAAATTAAATAGAATTAGAACCAAACTTCTTCCTTTCGCCTGTGTGTTTAACGAGGAGAATGGAAAGTGGAAGTAATCTGAAATGAACATTATATCCTCCATTACCTGGAGAAGAGAGAGACATTCTCGCAAGTCCACTTTAAAGACGCACAACTGCTTTACATTACCCTTCTGTCACGTCAGTCATAAAACCTCGGAGGCACCTTCAAGCTGCTGCGAAATGAAGGTTTTTATTAAAAAGTGAGTGTGTGTGTGTGTGTGTGATTGTGTGTGTGTGAGTGTGTGTGTGTGTGTGTGTGTGTGTGTGTGTGTGTGTGTGTGTGTGTGTGTGTGTGTGTGTGTGTGTGTGTGTGTGTGTGTGTGTGTGTGTGTGTGTGTGTGTGTGTGTGTGTGTGATTAATACAACTCTCCTCATTTGTTGAGCTCTGAGTAATAAGTGTAGATATGATAGAGCCCAATAGGCTCAGGAACCTGTACACCTGCAGATTGACGGTTGAGAGGCGGGACCAAAGAGCCAGAGCTCAACCCCCGCAAGCACAATTAGGTGAGTACACACACACACATAACAATGTCCGAAACTACGTATCTAAACGAGCGAAAACTAACTCATTTATATGCGTTTAGTACATTTCTGAAACAAGTCTCCCTGATTGCCACATTCCTTAATAACCTCCCCAAGTTAATTAGCGGGGCCGAGCTTGGTGCGGAAGATGGCAGAGATTATGACTGAAGGTGATATCAAAATGTAGTGATTTTGAACAACTTAACTTGCGAACTAAACTTTTTTCTTTACTGCGAAACAAAAATTTAGCCGCATCTGGAAACTGATTTGGAGGAAAGGGAACGACTTTATTGGATGAGAAAACGTTTGGGCAAGGGAAAAAGAAACGTTTCTCTTTTACGTTCCTTAAGGAAGTGCTTAAGATACCATCGGAAAATTAACAAAACACATATTGATTCGAACAAATTTACAAAATTATCAAATGAGGTGAAGTGTACAAAATGAACAAGTGAGGTGAACAAATGTACAAAATATGGACTATTGACGACCAGAAGAGTCCATATTTTGTACATATGAACCCACTGGCTATTTATTTTGATGGTAGGTGAATTTATAACTACCCAACTGGGTGCTCCTGTGAGGGTGGTGGGGACATTTTATTTATTTTTCAGGGATATTCCTGCGTGTACCATAAGCCTCTTGATGGCCCATTAAGTGGTAGTGGTGGTGGTGGTAGTTGTGATGCTGATGGTAATAGCTGATTATGGATGATGACAATAATGATGATAAAGTGTATAATGATCAGTAGTGATGACCAATGACGAAGAAGATCATGCAATTGACAACTATCCATTTGATTAGTCATTTTAATATCTTTCCAATTCGTCAACACATATTCAGTTATTGCAACCATTCGTATCATTCAATGTCCAATGTCTTGATTGAAAACTTCAACTCATAACGCCAAAACCAAACCATTAAGAATAGAAAGTTTATGTATACATACTAAGAAAAAGAACAGATAAGACTCTTGACCTTCAATGGGCTATGATAAAGAAATTAGCATTATATTATAATGTATCCATAATGAATTCCGTTACAATATGCACAAGACACAGGTGCAAATAATGTTTTAATATAGAAAGCACGAGGAAAAACTCATCCAGTCCTTCTCCTCCTTATTCTTCTTATTCTCAGAAATAAATCTTCAAGATATCAAATGTTTGCATTCGCCTTTAGAAAGAGCTCGAGAAAATATGAATTTTCCTAGGTTAGAGGCAAGATTGGGTGTGTACATAGTATATGTGTGTGTGTGTGTGTGTGTGTGTGTGTGTGTGTGTGTGTGTGTGTGTGTGTGTGTGTGTGTGTGTGTGTGTGTGTGTGTGTGTGTGTACTCGCCTATTTGTGCTTGCAGGACGGAGCTTTAGCCCTTGAACCCCGTCTTTCAAGCTTCTGATTGTGAAACGTTGAATCCTGCCGTATACCTCTACCTTTTGAAATTATGAATAGAGTTTGCTTCTACAACTTCCTCAACTGCTTCATTCCGTTTTCCCACTGCCTTTACGCTAAAAGAAAACTTTCTTTTCTCTCCATGACTCAGCTGAGTCTGAGTCTCAAGATAACCAGAAGCATCAGGGGAAAGAATCGCTGTGCTTGCATGCATGCAATCTCGTTTATTGATATTAATGTTGCACATATCCTCTCTTCCATATTGTCAATCCTCCTACGTATGTGAGAGATAAATATATACAATAGATACGTTAGAGAAAAATAAGTATTGATTCTGTTCATAACATAACTGAGAGTTAGAAAGGCGGAGTCCAAGAGCTAACTACCTGATCCTGCAGGCACAACTAGTAAATACAAATAGGAAATAAATACACACACACAGAGGATGCAGCCAGCAGTATCTGTCTAACTCCCTGGTACTTTTATAATGCTGGGTAACCAGAAGCATCAGGTGAAAGAATCGCTGTCCCCTATGGATTGGGGGGTCTTTTAAACCGGTTTGGTAAGCGATTTGGAGTGTGGAATGGATGGGGTGTGCTATGTTAAGTGTGGAATGGGTAGGAGGTGTGGAATGGGTGGGGGGTGTTGTGTGGGAGAGGTGTGGAGTGAGGTGAGTGAGATGTATCATCTGGAGAGAGGTTTAGTTGAGAGCTTGTAATTTATATGTTGTCCTATGTTAGTTTGTGGCAAATAGCTCGCTGTGGATTATAATCATCTCAGTATTATTTCCATTACTACTATTTTAATTTAAAATGGTAATAATAATAATATCATTATTAGTAGTCTTATGCTGTTATTAATATTATTATTATTATATACAACGTCTGATTCGGTTTATGGTGTTATCATATCAAGCAACGGTTATCTTTTATTGCATGTTCGTCATTACCTCAACGTGTGAGTGTTATCTGGTGGATTGTCTTATGGCTTAGTTACACTCTGGCCTGAGAAGTTATGTTGGTCTCTCTCTGTCTCTCTCTATCTCTCTGTCTCTCCTTCTGCCCCTCTCTCTCTCTCTCTCTCTCTCTCTCTCTCTCTCTCTCTCTCTCTCTCTCTCTCTCTCTCTCTCTCTCTCTCTCTCTCTCTCTCTCTCTCTCTCTCTCCCCAAGGAGTGAGATTTAGTGCTCGGGGGCGTATCCTCGTACCTGTAGCAAAATGATTACCCAACGTAATCATCATTAATATGAAAACGGTAAAAATAAGCACCATAAAAGCAAATGTTTACAGAGCTAACATTATCATGCTCAACATCTTACCTGATCATTACAGAAAAATAGGCTTACAAAAATTCTGGGAAAAAATTGTAGTATTATTAGCTTCTTCCAAATTTTTTAGACTTGGAGTGTCGGGAGGCTGTGGAGAAGATGAGGAGAACCGTTAAAGATGTGGACAGAGAGGGACGAGGAAAAGGGACTAAGAAGGAAAGTAGGAGATGTGAGGTATAAAGGAATAAGGTGAACTTAGGAAATTAAATATAGAAGAGGAGATAAGAGAAGGTAGATTTAGAGAGTATAAGAGGAAAACAAAAAAGAGTTATGAAAGAGACTAGACATTCTATATATAAGACTCAGAATGAAAGATGTCAAAATAATAAAATATGTATGAAAACGAGCAAAAGGACGTCGTCCAAGAGCCAATTTTGGGCAGCTTGGCAGAGAGAGAGGGAGAGAGAGAGAGAGAGAGAGAGAGAGAGAGAGAGAGAGAGAGAGAGAGAGAGAGAGAGAGAGAGAGAGAGAGAGAGAGAGAGAGAGAGAGAGAGAGACAGAGAGAGAGAGATGTACGTCTATAAGGGAGGTGTCTTTGATGTCAACAAACTCCCGGGGGTCTGGTTCCTTCCTGTGTGTCCTTTCCCTTTATGGACTAAGTAAAGTTTGAAGCCTTGAACCTTTGGCCCGGCCTCAGGTCAGGAGACAGGTAGACGGGTGTAAACATCCTTACTGTGATGGAGGCTTGGTTATGGTAGGGGTGTAAAGTAGTGCTTTGGTGGTGATGGTGGTGGTCTTGGTGGTAGTGAGAGTGGTTGTAGTGGAGTATTGTGCTTTGGTCGTGGTGATGGTGGGTTGTACTTGTGGTTGTGGTGGTGGAAGTGGAGGGTAATGGGAGATGGATCAAGTCCAATGGAGATGCAAAGAGGCTGAAGAGAGATTCGTGCCAATAACATGGGAAAACACACAAGAGATTATAATAACCTAAGGTTCAAGAGATGTTGCCAAGAAGCTAAATCGTAAAGGAGGAAGTAGTAGGAGAAATACAGAGGTCAAAGAACCTCTAAGAAAATCGAAATAGATGAAACGGCACTATATATGCACACTATATATATTGCGCAAGAACAACTAGGTGAATACACACTCACGCACACACACACACACACACACACGCAAACACACACACACACACACACACACACACACACACACACACACACACACACACACACACACACACACACACACACACACACACATACACACACATTCCCAAACAAACAAATAGCCATTAGGAGATTACTTCATCGAATTCACTATTATATTCTGTTGTTGAGTCTGTAACATGTTGCAACTAATGACATACAAGGGCGTATTGGTTAGGAACCAGAGTTAGTTGCAGCCTGTACAGCAGTTGAGTATGGCTATAGAGAAGAGCTGTATAGTATAGCAGTACTGTAGAGTACTGCAATACAGTATGGCTGAAGAATACAGCTGGTTCAAGAAAACGTCTCAATTGGCTTTGTTGTCCACTTATAATTATGTATCCCCTTCACTCTGCCTTAGCAGATGATGGAGAGAGAGTTTTAGCAAAAATGTTTCCATTAGCGGCACGTGTCAGACAAGATACATTTCCCTGGGAGTACTATTACATTAGTACCTTTTAAGTGTTTAAGTTCTTCGTCTGGGGTAGAGACTATTTTGTGGACACTTTTACCAATCCTCTTACAACTCGTAAAACCTGGATCACCCGAGATACAATTTACGAAACGAGGAGGAAAGGCAGACCATGAAAGTTCTCCATTTGGTGAGGTGTCGAGAGAAGGGGGAAGGAGGAAGAAAAAAGTGGAAATAAAGGAGGAAAGGTGTGTGTGAGATAGAGATAGAGAGAGAGAGAGAGAGAGAGAGAGAGAGAGAGAGAGAGAGAGAGAGAGAGAGAGAGAGAGAGAGAGAGAGAGAGAGAGAGAGAGAGAGGGAGAGAGAGAGAGAGAGAGGGAGAGAGAGAGAGAGAGAGAGAGAGAGAGAGAGAGAGAGAGAGAGAGAGAGAGAGAGAGAGAGAGAGAGAGAGAGAGAGAGAGAGCATCACAAACTACAAATCCATACTGTGGACCAAACTACGCACTAGAAATTGAAGAGACGACGACGTTTCGGTCCGTTCTTGGACCATTATCAAGACGATTGTGATGAGACGAGGTTGTTGTTGTTGTTGTTTTAGATTTAGCTACTCAGAACGAAATGTCCATGTAGCACGGGCTATGGTGAGCCCGTAATTGAGTTCGGTTATTCGCGATAACCTTGTTACTCTGGTATTTGGGTCAAAGTATTAAATGAAGGTGAGGTTTCCTCCTTTTTATCTGTTTCTTTATCGCTTCTGTTTTAGTCGTATTTTAATAACATTATCTTGGTGGCGGATGTAGGTGCAGAATGTTCACTAGTGAGTCTCAATCGTTAACAGCTTTTCTAATCATTGTAGTGGCTGTTGAATGTGCATTTAATACAGCTACTGTCGTTGGATTAATGTTGAGTTTGATGCGCAGGGCTTCAGTCGCTTCACATTCCAGTAAGTAGTGCAATAGTGGCGCCTATGCTTCTGGTCCACAGATATGACACTCTTTAACTATTGGACTTATTACCTTCCAGCAGCTCTTGTAACCAAGTCTGAGTCAGTCTATGGCTACTGCAATGTCTCTTGATATCTTTTTGTGAGACGAGGGAGGGAGGCTTAATGCCCTTGCCTCCCTCCTGAGACGAGGGAGGGAGGCTTAATGCCCTTGTCTCCCTCCTGAGACGAGGGAGGCAAGGGCATTAAGTAAGGCAAGAGAGATGTGAAAAGACGGAAATCTTAGAGGAAGATAAGAGCAAGGCCAAAGCTACGGAAGGTAAGGTGTAATGTAGGGTGTAAAAATAGGAGTAAGAATGGGGACGTGAGAAAGACAAGAAAAAGAAAAAAATGATGGGTAGGCTTATGTTAGGTCACGTTTGTTAAAAAGTTTAGAACATTTGATTATATACTGTGAAAGGGAAGAGTCAACAGCAACAAAGCCAGGACTCAAGTTCATGTTGGGTAGGTTGTGTATCAGAGCCGATTCGACAAGACGGCGTCTGTGTAGGGTAGAGGCAGGAAAGATTATTTTAGAGGAAGACCAATCAATAGGATGACCATAATCCCTAACATGACAGAAGAGAGCATTGTTAGTGTCTGCAGACTTAACACTTCTTTTGTGTTCCTTAAGTCTGTCATTAAGTTCCCCAAAGTATTGGAGAGGACAAGACGAACAGGAAATAGAGTAGACACCAGCAGCATTAGAGGCAGGAGGACATTTCAAGCAGGTCAACATTTTTCAGCCATGTTATTGTGACATTTAATCTGCAAATCCATACTTATTCCATTATCACCAGTTCATATATTTCCATTCAGATCAAACCAGCATGAGATATGTATTTGTGTCTCTTAAAGCTATTTAAACTTTTGCAATTTGAGATTAAAGATTCAATACTTACCTTAGTTACTGGTAAACATTCACATGTACATAGCTGAGAGGCATGAGCTGCTAGGAACAGCTACTGACACTAACCCTGATTTCACTGTAAGACTGAACAGTTAGTGGAAACATAATCACCACCTACAAAATTCTCAGAAGAAATGACAGGGATAGATAAGACAAACTCTATAGTATGCGTTTGTTTTTTTATCTACACACACACACACACACACACACACACACACACACACACACACACACACACACACACACACACACACACACACACACACACACACACACACACACACACACACACACACACACACACACACACACACACACACACACTGCATCAACACCAAATTCCTTACCAGGCAGAATGTAAACAACAGAAGTTCGATACGAACGTCATCAATCCTCCTCGCACTATGTGCTTCGATTACTCGATACCGCCTCAAGAGCAGACAGTAACAAGCAGCCCCACCCACCCACCGACTACCGTCACTCGCCCCTCACAAAGGAGTCCAACTCTACTCGACCGTCGACGAAAATAGCACATGATATGAACAACGTCTACTAGCAACTGTTTCGTAACTGAGAGCGTATCTCTCTATGTGTGGTACAACAGAGCGTATATCTCCTGGTATGGTACAACAGAGCGTATATCTCCTGGTATGGTACAACAGCCTAGTGTGGTACAACAGAGCGTTTATCTCCTAGTGTGGTACAACAGAGCGTATATCTCCTAGTGTGGTACAACAGAGCGTATATCTCCTGATATGGTACAACAGCCTAGTGTGGTACAACGGAGCGTATATCTCCTATAGTATGGTACAACAGAGCGTATCTCTCCTTTTGTGGTACAACAGAGCGTATATCTCCTAGTGTGGTACAACAGAGCGTAAATCTCCTAGTATGGTACAACAGAGCGTATATCTCCTGGTATGGTACAACAGCCTAGTGTGGTACAACAGAGCGTATATCTCCTATAGTGTGGTACAACAGAGCGTATATCTCCTATAGTGTGGTACAACAGAGCGTATATCTCCTAGTGAGGTACAACAAAGCGTATCTCTCTTTGTGTGGTACAATAGCCTAGTGTGGTACAATAGAAGATACAAAGAGAACCTGCGGGACCTTCTGAGAATAATACTTTGCAAATGAGTTCAGCTGTTGACCACCTTCCTTTCAGCTTGGTTCTTTTCATGTTTTTACTTTGTTAAGTACCTTTAATAACAAAAATATAATGCCAGTATGAAAAATAATTAATAAAATAACAGTGATTTTTCTCGGTGACAATAATTAACGCAATAAGAATAAAATTAATAATGTAAATAAAAGTAATAATAATATTGATAATAATAATAATAATAATGAGAGTTAAAGTAATAATAGTAATAATAATGAGAGTTAAAGTAATAATAGTAATAATAATAATAATTTATTATTTTCTGTTGCACAATCAAATCAAAGCACCCAGGTCGCTTCCCCCTCTTTCTACTCTTTCCCCTCTCTTCCCCCTATCTCTTTCTTGACCCCCTCGTCTACATTCCCTTTCATCCTTCCCCTCATCCTCCTCGTCTTCATCCTTCCACTTCCCCCTCCCCCCTCTCCCCCTTCTCACAGAAAATGTATTATTTAGAAGCACTGAAACAATTGTATGGGTTTCTCAAATTTATTTTTATTAACATGTTTATTTTCACCTGCATTTATGTTGCTGACCTGGACTATATGAAGGGGAGTACTGAGATGATGCTACGTGATGCTAAATGTCCCCGGATGGTTAGTCATACAGAGCCACATGTACCTGTTCAAATTGTAAAATACAACTTGTATATATGATTAGTTGTGTGGGTAGCCCAGCCCAATTTCAACCATCATTGATCATCTGCAGATCAAGTGAGCTTTCTATTGTTTTAGCTCACTGTTACTAATATATATTTTGTATTTCAATTTTTTTTGGAGTTGATGAGATATCTGTCAGCTAATAATTCTCAGGCTGAACCAAGTTAAAGGAAGTATTGGAGTTCTTACGTGGATGAAAGTATTTAATATTGTAACATGATCATGTCCTTGGAGTAAGTAGGGTAGCAGATGTGTTTAATGTTAGCACTTATATTGTTTCTGACGTAAAACAGTAAGAAACGAGTGTTTGGTTTGAACATTGAGAAAACATGATACAAATTTTATTAGATTAAGTAGTTTTACGAGAGTTTTTCTTCTGCAGTTAATCTAGATTAGACTGGTCTCCGTAAGACATTAGTTAAAATGTACGTAAATATACCATAATTTCCTTTCTTTTGCCATACAACTAATTTAAAAAGAATTCTTTATATACTCTATATGTGTACATAAAAAGATGTGTTGTATAACTGGTAGTAAACTAAATTTTTCACCAATAAATAGTGAAAAACGCTATGTTACATATTATTGTATATTGTACTGTAAATCCAATACAGTTCAGGGATAAATAAATAATTTTGATGTCAGGAGGTAGACATGCACATTTGCGACGACGTCTGGATTTACCTAAGGACATTATATGAATTTGAGGAGAGGAGATAATGTTTATCTAAACAGCGAATGTTTCGTAACATGTCTTGGTCAAAATATACCAAGTGTATGATATGATAGACTCCTTTGTCAGAACAGACAAAGTGAATGTTTTGATTTCAACATAGATATTTACTATAGAGAGTTACCAGATATCAGCTGGACAATGCTGAAATTTCCAAATATGAATGTAAAAAATCTTTGAGTCATAATGAGAAAACCTCAAGGAACAGACCAAAGTTCAAATGTCCGGAACATGGTAAACAATATACTGAGGTTTCTAGTAGTGATAGCAATAGGACAACTAATCATGAAATGGATAGACGAGAGGGTGAACCTCTCATATCATTGTATTCCCTCATAGTTTACTTTTGCCTTTACTGTTCAGCACTAAATTTCCATTACTAATAAGGTTTCACAATTAAAAGCAACATCTGTATTACTAAATATAATGGCACAGATTAGGTTTAGATCGAGCTTGCAACAACCAAAGTAATTAACGTTAGTGATATGTTAACAAAAATTATGTTAATACAGATTTTGATAACTCTAATAATATTAAAACTGAATTTAATAGAGATAATAGTTGTAACAATAATATTATTATTAATTTTCATAATAACCACATCAACGATGATAATAATAATATTTATAATGATAATACTATTACTAATAATTATAATAGAAATAACAAAAATAGCAAAAAATATTATACTTGCAAATTAACAAAAGCCAAAACCCCCCATTAACCAAAGATGACTTTTCATGATTTAATAATAACTGTGAGACGCTAGATACATTGTTTATGTGAACATATCTCACTTTTGGAGCCTCTCACTTTCTCCTAACTCCGCTCGATGATACATGCATTAAGTATTACAATTGATGTGGAAGCGTAGAGAGAGAGAGAGAGAGGGGAGAGAGAGAGAGGAGAGGAGAGAGAGAGGGAGGGAGAGGGAGAGAGGGAGAGAGAGATTGAGAGAATGTATAATAAATTGTTATATACTGTAAGTTGTCATGCATAGTAATTATATGCTTTTTATTAAGCAAGAAATAAATATCCTAGGATATTTTCTAATTAAGTTTAAGGGGTAGGTTAGGTTAGGTTACAGCGTTGTTCTAGTGAATTCCTGTACCACCTTGAGGGAGAGCGACCACATGTAATGTGACACACACACGTCTGTCGGTGTTCTATATAGCGTCCGAAGGTAAGTCCAGTTTGTGCTTGATAGATTTGTTCCAACCATTTAGTGCTTGGCATATTTGTTCAACTATTTTCAAGGAGTGAGGACTTCTCGGCCGTGTTTCTGGGTCCTTTACGCAGTATAAATTGATGAAACTTTTGAGTTGCTTTTCTCAACCCATCCTCCTGAAATGACATTACTTGCAATAATTATTTGGTTGAAAGTACCAATGTGTAGTGACAGACCTCCAATAATCCACTTTGTCTAATTATATCTTGGTACTTTCGAGCAAATAGTTGTTGTAAGTACTTTAATTTTATGAGGGGCAGGTTTTTCTGTAACTGTTTTTTTTCTTCTATCGTGTACTGTGCTACAGCCTTGTTGAGTACTCGCCTGGAACCACTGTAGTTCACTCCAAGTGTTCGCCTGAGGTTTAAACCCTCACTTTCACCACACAATCCAAAAATGAGAGTACCTGAAGCGACTGTGGGTTGAATGTACAGAATATGACTATTGAACAAAATACAGTTATTCGCTGTGTACTATTGGTGAACTATAGAAGCTACTGCAACCTAACCATCAACTAATCCTCTCATCTGCCTAAACTACCAATCAAAGGCCAAATAAATGCAATATTATGAATAATTAGGTACATATATGTTCTCAATTACACCGAGGAAAGGTTTTGGTGTGGTTTTTGATACTTTACTCACGCCCTTCAAATAGCTGTTAGTACGAAACGTGGATTATATTTCTTTTGGAGGGGGGACGTGAAGACGGGGGGCTGTGAGCCCAAGAGGTAACAGCTCGATCCTGCAGGCACACATAAATAGTAAAACACAATCTTCCTCACTCTGCATTTTATTGAAGAGTAATTGCACAGGAGGGTAACCATCAGTGTTACTCACACGATAGTGAATCCCGTTTAAGCGAGCCAAGGAGTCAAGTGAATTCAACATGAATTTCCTGACGGATAGCCAGAGTAGATCAATGTGGATGTCCGCTTCTGATTCTTTTAACGAAATCAATTGTGCGGCCGGTGGTGTGAGGATCTACGAGCTCCCTGGGCAAAGGCTGGAACAACCAGGTCTGTGTTTGCGTGCAATTGCATGAACAATTTTGAGCCTCACTGTCAAAAGTTGGAATCCCCACATCGCTGCAGGCATTTACATGTGAAGTTTCAGTTCATTGTTATCCCACATTTTTGTGACTCAGTAAAACATGATTTGGAAGCTTAAGAACTCGTGAACCCATCGCTATAACATTACTTAACTGCTCGCAGATAAGATAGTAGGTAGTTCAATAAGTATGTAGGTGGCCAGGTTGGTAATTACACACTTTGGGAGGAATGAATGTAGGTAGGTAGGTAGGTAAATAGGCAGAGAGGTAGGCTGGTAAGTAGGCTGTATGTAGGCAAATAAGTTGGTATGTAGGACGGCAGGTAGGTAAACAACCAGGCCATAAGGTAAGTAGGTAGGTAGGTTGCCAGCGGCCAGACACCGGTACCTGGGTGACCTCGCTATAACAGTGGTTGCCGCTGTCGCTACTCGAGAATTCTGATATCGACGTACATTCCAAAGGATAAACGAATATTGTTCCAGTCCTTGTTCCTTCTTATAGATTATCATGCACTTTCTCTTCCCAGTTATCTTTCTCTTTTAATTCCCATTTATCTTCCTTTGTAGTATATATAGTGATCTCTAACTTGTATGTGAAAGACAAACGAAAATATATATTCGTCAACACTGTAAAAGCGCTTCAATCATCTTCTGTGGTTGAGTTCTCTTTAATTTACTACATTATAGAGGGTCTAACAGATCTATTACCCTATTCATGTGAGACAAGAAAATGTATGTATGCTGGTGAATACAAATTGGCTAAAAAAAATCATATTCTACCATTTCGTTTCCTATTTTGTATAGGTTACTTTTCATTATTATTTAAATGGATTGACAAAGATTTTTGTTTGCACAGATTAGTATAGAAGCTAACGAGCTCTACCTTGTGCTACTAGGCTGAGAGCGTTTCCTTTACTCACTAAGCCTATTCCCATTAGTTTTCTCTAGAAGCACGACCCGCCAACAGGTTAGCAACTAAGCACCCAATTACTGCTGGGTGAACAGAGGCGAACAGTTAAGGATTGGCAGCTAGTCACTCTTCCCTGCCCGAGACTCGAACCCAGGCCAAACCTCACGCGAGGTGAGAGGCAAACGTTTTATCACTGGACCACTGGACCAGATTAAATCTCAAAACGTAGATACGTAAAACTGTTGAATCAGACGTTCTAAATATAGATTTTGTTAAGTAATTTTAATCCGAGTTGAAGTTCGCTGTAAACAGCAAAAAAAATCCGTAATAGAATACTGTAATTCTGTATTCAGTATCAGTGCCGCTGGCCCGCCATTATTCAACTTTTTACAACTGTTATATTTTTGTTCACTAACTTTGGAATTAAAATACATAAATTTCGACATGTATATCCCACTTGTTTCAAGCTCTCCTTTAGAATATCAGTTGGTATCATATGTATATATATATATATATATATATATATATATATATATATATATATATATATATATATATATATATATATATATTTAATATGGTCACATTTTGGCCAGTTACCAAATATATCCTAACTTTCGTTGATAGTCAATAAAAGTCAGTTTGATAGACACCCCAGTTGGTTTCAAGAGTTTACTCAGGAGTGAAACATACTTACCAAAATTAGGTTAAAAAAAATTCACATTTTGACTTTTAGCATTTTGCATCATTATCTATTTTCTTGATTTTGGAATCAAATGTGATAGCTGTCAGCGTCAGAACTGAGAGTAAAAGAGTCGTCATTTAGGTGTGTATCAAAGGATTAAATGTAAAAAAAAAAAATCCCCTGTTAAAAATAATAACAGTGATTGTAAATGATTAAATTTTCGGAGAAGAGACTCGACACTTCCCCTCCATAAGAGTGATCACAAGTATTTATATTCACAAGAGCACGTGAAGCGATTTATGAGGTCGGCCGAGAGCTGAACACCACATATATAACTTTCAAAGTGCAATTTATGGATGCAACTTTATGCAACGTTGCCTTCGAGGAAAAAAATTGTGAAGGAAAAGAATAAAGAAACAAAATATGCTCCTGAATGTTGTATATTGTATATTGTGTCGTTCGAGGGCGAGAAAAATACTTCTTTTTCTCTCTCTTCCTGTATATATATATATATAAATATATATATATATATATATATATATATATATATATATATATATATATATATATATATATATATATATATATATATATATATATTATAAGAACTTCTGGTAAATGTAAAGAACACAAAAAATCTTCACAGGATGACCTCAGATACCCATTCAAATTAGGACGGAAAAAAATGTTTAAAAAACTCTTTGAAGAGATTTTCATAATGCGAGTAGTAATCTCGGTCACGTGTGTCGATGGTGTGGGTTCTTAAGAGACTGAAATGAAGGTGGACATAGAGATACAAAGAGAGACAGATAAAGCAACATGTTGAATGATAGATAGAAGCAGAGAAACTATCTACGGTTTTCCTTAAAGCACACACACATTACTGCCAACACAGCTTGATTGTCCTGTTCCTATTAATAAGAATACCTCTCAAGCTCATAAGCCTTCCTCTTATATAAAATAAATATACACTCCATTACTCCTTCGCCTTCCTCACAACACTAAGAACATCCCTCTTTCCACAGAACATTTCCCTCACTCCATCATCACCATCTCTCCACCAAGAACACCTCCCCTGGCTCGATCATATCCAACACTCTGACATCCTCTATCCACCAAGAACATTATCCACCCTCCCCCCTTCACTTCATCACATATAATGCTGTTAAATCTTCAAGGGGAGGCAACATTCCCTGAAGACAACAGCTCCCAACATCCGCCTACTTGCCTCGCCCTTGTCTCATTCCCTTTATCTGTGTACGTGTCTGTCTAGTCAAGCCCTGTCTAATGACATCAGTCAACATGTCTGTTTAGAGTGTAATGTAAACAAAAAATCCACAGAATAACTATATATTCTTATTGCATTCATTCTAGTCTGTACATTACCTCTACTTCAGATTGTCTATTTGGCCACATTGTTTATTTGTATAATTTTATGTAAGGTAAGGGATTTAGGGACAGAAAGAGATACTAGTGCATGCGTAAATTAATATTCCTCGAAAGATAATTCAGTTTAACAGCAGTACGGGACGTGAGGCAAGCAGGGGGAGAGTTTATCACTGTCAGCGCAAAGAAAAGTGTTATAGTTACAAAGCGATCAATAGCGAACAATAATATTTTGTCAAACACTTTTTATAGCAGAGGCATCATAACCAAGTAAATTTCAGCTTTAGTTTAATTTTATGTAAAGTTAAAAACCTTCCATTTATGAGATATAATATAGGTAAATTATAGGTATTATATAAATTATATAATATAGGTATAATATAGAATAAAAAAGCTCTGTGACTTTCTGGGGCAATACTAACAGATCTAATTTGTTTAATTATAAATAATTATTGCAGCAATTCCTTTAACCATGTTAGACTAATGTTTATCTTATAGCAAAGCATCATTAGCTTTTAGTAGCTTCAAGTGAGCTCTGTTTGGGTACTGGAGAAGTAGACTTTGTCTCGAGTTGGTAATGTAATGATCCAGAGTTCGAATCGATATAATAGGAGCAGTTTTATTTGAGAGTTCAGTGAATTTTCACGGTAAATGCTATCGGGAAAGCTCAACTAGCTCCCGGATAGCCAAACCAAATGAAGATTATATAACTTTCTTTCTCATATAATACAGAAGATATGATGACACTGTTTACATATTATTTACATTATACACAGCACACTGTTTTGAGAATGTGAAAATACACTAATTTTCTCATAAATCTACTAATTTTTTTCTGTCGCAATTCGTAGAGAACTTTGTCATTACAGTTAAACTAATTTAACTAGCCTATTAAATTTTTAACTAGCCTATTAAATTAAATTTTCGTGATTTTTACACCCCAAGACAATAAGTTGAATATATCTCTTCAAGTAATATTCACAATAAATTCAAAATTTAACCTTTTTTTCTTAACTTGCTCATTTGGGATCCGGTGTAAGGCGGTCGAAGGGTAATTAGTCTAGCTAATGACCCACGAAAGTAATTAGTGCTGCAGGTGATTCAGACCATCCTGGCAATGAAGTATACGCACCAATGAACACGTAATTTTTCCAAGCTAAAATCGTTATCAAATATTAATAAAATACAAGATAAAAGGGGTGAAAACTTAGAGCAGAACAAACCAGATGAAGCATAATAGAGTGAATGACAGTAGCTAGAGACAACGTCACAATGAAGCACTCCATTTCCAGTGGCATTGTCTGTCACTAATGGTTGGGACTGTCAAGAGAGAGAGAGAGAGAGAGAGAGAGAGAGAGAGAGAGAGAGAGAGAGAGAGA
>NC_091170.1:28898564-28988564 GCF_040958095.1 Procambarus clarkii
ATACGTGTTACAAGATGCATTAAATATACATATTCTGTGAAACTTAATTAAATACTGAATCATGTAATTCTGGATATTTTTTTTAATAGAAATTATTGTTGATATTATTATTATTATTGTTAGTATAACAATGATGAACACAATGATCAAATGAAAATATTATAGGTTCAGTCCAATACAAATTATTGAATATTATAGGTTCAATCCAATACAAATTATTGAATATTATAGGTTCAGTCCAATTGACAAATATGAATAATAAATAATAATAATTACTGTAATTATTATTAGTATTATTATTAAATTATAATATAAGTAATATTAACTTACAACAGAATTTTTTTGGATTCCTGCCCCCAAAATACTTGTTAAATCTGTTGTTAAAACTGAGTTTATTTTTCTGTAGCGAATTTTATCGTAGAGTCACTGGAGACAAACTCTGGGAGAAACTTTGTTGTGTAAACAGAGAAACAGACAGTGCAGTAATTACAGGTAAACAGGGTTCAGTCAGTCCTGGTGTGCTTTCTTTGCTTCGTGTGTGTTTCTTAAACCCTCTCGTTCTTTATATTTGTCATATTTGTCTATCTGTAACGGGGGTTTCTGTCATTTATTACTACATCTCCTATTTTGGGGAGCTGTCTCTCTCTCCTCTCTCAAGCTCACACACCAAATTATTGAGAATCGATGGAAATTCATTGATTTTCTGCTTCTTGGAATTCCTGGTATCAAATCATATTTCACAGAGCTTCCAACAGTCTCGCATTTTGAGAAAAGTAACATTGTCCTCGATGTGACCTGATCTTTCCTCTCAGTCTTTATATTCTGATGCCTACATGTCCACCATTTTCTCTTGCCTTGTCTCTCTCTCTCTCTCTCTCTCTCTCTCTCTCTCTCTCTCTCTCTCTCTCTCTCTCTCTCTCACGAAAATGAATATAAATGTATTGGTCAACCATTGGACTGAGACGGTAAGTAAATACACAGTAGTGAAAGCATAACGTCTCTCGACGCAGCCTTAAGGTCGTTACTCTCGGTAAAACACAAATAAAACATTCCCAAACCACAAAGCTTCTTTGCAACGGCCCAAATTTGCACATTGAACATTGATCCCATTAGTAGTCTCGACACACTAAATTACGTTTAGAAGCTAAATGCAAACAAATCACTTGAACCTAATGAACTACCCGCCGGAACCTTAAAGATTCGACTCCTAATTGCGTTGCGACTAACAGTGTTGTATAAGAAGTCACTAGTGACGAGCAAGTAAGTAGCTTGTTAAGTAATTGGCACATCATTATGACTCAGAACCCTCCAATCTCCAGGCCTCTATGAAATGGTCTTGTCGCTGTTAATTAGGAGCATGCATCTGTGAACACCCAGTGCATAAGTTCGATCCCTCATCACGGCTCCTGTGGATTTTCTCACTGACATTGTCACATTATATGTATGTATATATATATATATATATATATATATATATATATATATATATATATATATATATATATATATATATATATATATATATATATATATATATATATATATATATATATATATATATATTCTGCTTGCCGTTCGCTAATTTCCGTTCCTGTTAATCATCATGAATAACAGGCGTAAAAATTTAGTCTTGAAATTAATTTCTCGGTTTATTTTGTTCATGTCGTAGCTTGTAATTTCGTCCTGGGTAGTTATTATCATCCTTACTTTAAGTGTGCCTTAGGGAGGTATTACATTACGCTGGTATTGGGGCTATTGGCACCATCACTTCCCACCGCACGCTCCTTCTTCTCATTCTCTTTCATCTTCTATTTGTTCTTCTCGTATTCTTATTTTGTTCTGTTATTCTTGTCTCTCGTTTTCTACTTATTTTCATATGAATGTTTATTTTCTCTATTTTATTTTGTTGTTGGTTTTTGTACTTTTTCTTCTCTTTCTTCACCTTTTTCTTCTTCTTCTTCTTCTTCCTTTTCTTCTGGCATACTTTTCCAGTGTTGATCAACACATCTTGCCAATAACAACAAGCAAGTAAGTTCACCATCGGGCGAAAGTGAACTTACCTGTTCGAAACTGTTCGGAGTTCGCCGCTGAGCGTACAAGCACCATGGTGAGCCCACACTATTGTTCACTCTCGGGGTAGTCCTGCATTATTTGCTGTGGGAGAGAGAGGCATGGGAGCAGTGGGGGAAAATAATGGAAAAAATAGAGAGAGACTGTAAATTTATTCTGTAACATACAACGTGAGAGGAGGAAACAACTAGATTATATTGACCCTTAATCTGATATATTTCTTGGCAGCTTTGCTGCCCCATTGAGAAAATCCGAAGGAACCGTGATGAGGGTTCGAACCTATGCAGGGGGGTGTTCCCCCATACACACGCTCTATAGCGACTAGACCACGACATGGTGTAAGGATTGCACCCTGGAGTTCTACTGACATCACTAGGGTGTCCTGAGGCTTTTACTGAAGCTGGAACCTGATTTTCACCCAATCCCCCGCCATATTACACCCCTACCGTATAGACTCGAATCCTCATCACTGTTCCTACGGATGTTCTCATTGATTCAGTCACATTAGTGTGAGTACTCAATGTTTTTGCTTCCTCATGGTCATAATCTTCATCTCAATTTTAACAGCATAATCAGTAGCACGATTTCAATTTCATCGTTAAACAGTAATTTTCCATTCAAGGTCATGATCAGTAGTGAAACTGTATTGAATGCTTCAACAACAGGATGTGGCTTAGGTAGATTTACCTGCAGGTGATTCAGGCCTCATCAGAGTAAGTTTGGGGTCTGGGGGATGGAGTCTTAGAGAAGGTGATCATCTCTAACTTTGACCAACAGCAGCGGCTCCCAAACTCTATATAGACATTCGACTCGTCCTGGCATAACCTGACATCGCGTCTCGAGCTCTGTCAAGTTCAGACTCAACTTGTCATCTCAAGGCTCTACCCGTCGTCTTAAACCTCGACCAGTCGTCACAAACCTCGACCAGTGGTCTCAAACCTCGACAGATCGTCTCATACCGCGACCTGTAATCTTAAACTGTCGATATGTCACCTCAAGCCCTTACCTGTCACCTCAGTGCTCAACCTGTCATTTCAAGCTTCGACCTGTCCTGGAGTGACCTGTCATCCGAGGCCTTGACCAGGAAGTTTTAAATTAGGAATCAGGATTCCTAATTTAATGCATCTTTCTAACACACACGCACACACACACACACACACACACACACACACACACACACACACACACACACACACACACACACACACACACACACACACACACCTAGCCTTACACTCCAGGACACGCTAAAAGTAGAGATTCAACCCGTCAGTCAACCTTCACACCAACATCCGAATAAAGTCAAATCAAACACCGTCTGAATATCTTTGATGTCTCCGTATATCCCCACCCCCTCCTCCTCATTCCCCCTCTCCCCCTCACCCTCATACCCCCTTCCCCTCATCCTCATACCCCCCCCCCCTCTCCTCCAACAATACCTCTCTGGCTCCAGATTTTCTGAATTCACAATTTTTTCATCTAATATTTTTCATTACAAATATTTTGCAACGTATATACAATAACTAAAAGATTTTTTATTCAATAATTGTCGATCATATTCTATTTTTCTACATTTTTCTTTATTGTCTCCTAAACCAATCATTTACCCTTACCCCCATCTTTCTCTCTCTCTCTCTCTCTCTCTCTCTCTCTCTCTCTCTCTCTCTCTCTCTCTCTCTCTCTCTCTCTCTCTCTCTCTCTCTCTCTCTCTCTCTCTCTCTCTTCTACATCTCCTTTGCGTCTCCTTCAGCTTGCTGATGCAGTATTACTCTTTCAATCAATACTTCTCTGCATGTCACGGTAAAGTAATATTTTAACACAATGTCCATTGATTATTAATACTTGCTCAGTGATCTAAAAGCTTTTACTTTAACTATATATATTATTTATATACAATTTGATAAACATCTAACTTAGTATCATAAACTAATCATCTTAATTACTGTAGCGGCCCTTAATGAGTGCTTCTACGTATTACAATATTAAACGTGATGAAGTTTTTTAAAATTATTATTCCAATTTATTATTTAAAAATGTTGTATTTTTACTTCAATAAATGCTGCTACTGCCGATATTTGCTTTTTATAAAGATGACTTATTATTAATTACTTAATTTTTATTATTGATATAGTAATTATTATTGACGTAATTATTATTGTTGATAAAATTATTATTATTGATATAATTACTATTATTATTAATGTTTATACTGATATGATTGTTGATGTAATTATTTTATTATTATTATTATTATTATTATTATTATTATTATTATTATTATTATTATTATTATTATTATTATTATTCTCTTAATACTTCGCATCAACGTTATCATTATTAATAACTTTTGTAATAATAAAAGCAGGTAAAAATCTTCAAAAACTAGAGTACAGAAATTTTCATGAATTTACATATTATTAAAATTATTAATGTTTTTTTTTTTGCGAAAATCCGTAGACGTAGTGATGAAGGTTCGAACCTATGCGAGGGGATGATCCCCCGCGCACACGTCTAGCGACTAAACATTATTTCAAGCTGGAGTTCTACTGAACACACGAGGGTTTCCTGAGGCTTCTATTGAAGCCAGAGCAGGATTTTCATACAATCCCTTCCATACACTCCGGCTCTGTCATCCAGAAATGTTCTTCTGACGCTCCTCTGTTAATACACACAGAGTAGTAGATTTATTTTCCTGTGGCTTCAGTAGAGCTCCAGTTTATATGTGATTAATTTCAGTATATATTTTAACACCAATGTGTATCCCCATTCACATAGTTACAAGGTTCATGAATTCTTTAAGTAAATTTGTGATTTGGTCGCCATCCTGTTGCCAAAATGCGTTCCATAATTTGTTGTATTTTGGGTGGTAAGAGCGTTGAAATTTCTCTGTTCTTGAAAAAGAAACATTTATTTGGCATTCATATTTCGCATCTTTTGTTTGGTAGATAGTTCTATTGCCTATGTGATATATGATATATGATATGATACTATATGATAGTAGATATTGCCGAAAAGCTACATGAAGGAGAGGGAAGGAGGGTGTATTTCAATTCTCTGAAATACATCTATAATGATAACTAGCATATATATATATATATTATATATATATATATATATATATATATATATATATATATATATATATATATATATATATATATATATATATATATATATATATATATATTTGACTGAAGCAGTGTTGGCAATATTCTGTAATTACAATCATTATTATAAAGTAAATACCATTAAAATCAACACTTCACAATCTCCTAAATTCAACTTACAGCATCATGAACTTAATCAACTATTTCTAAAGCATATTTACCTACACCCTTTCATACACATAGTCCTTCTCAGGCTCTGAAATTAAATTCCCAAACAAGCTGAAACAAATCTTAAAAATATATGCTAATTAGGTTAGGGGGCAAAAGGGACATGGATACGGAATCCATGAGAGTAACTGGTAGAGAGGAAATGAGAGGACTAAAGTGAGAGAGAGAGAGAGAGAGAGAGAGAGAGAGAGAGAGAGAGAGAGAGAGAGATATTACGTGCAAATTTACCGAGTTTGTCAAAATTAGATAGTATTAATATATTTGTGGGAATAACTGCCCACATATAAAGCCTATATTTTTGTCGTAAACATTTTGGCGTAATTCGAGATTAGCTTATCGGAATTGGGAGATAAATCGGGTGAGGTTTTAATACACTTATCAGCTGGGTGTTTGAGGTCAAAGGTCCCTGCACTAATTTGTGCTTTACTTTATCATCTGCTTCTCATGTGACAACGTTTTTTTCTCTGTCTTTATCTCTCTGTCTCTCTTCCTCTCTCTTAGTGATTAAGCAAGATACGGAGATAAATAAATAAAAAAACAGACAGATACACTTATAGTAAGATAAATAAGTTGGTTGTCTGCAATCTAGATAGAGATCCATAGACGAGAGATAGAGTGGGTGATAGAAACAAAGAGTGCAGAGAATTTTTGTGGAATATCGATCTTGATTAGAAAGTGAAAGAGAGAGAGAGAGAGAGAGAGAGAGAGAGAGAGAGAGGCAGACAAACGTGCTTAATGGAGAAATATTCAGCCCGACCTCTTAAGGCTTCCCAACGTCAAGAAACCGTCGTACTAAAGTTCTCTACCCTAACCTACCAAAGGATACAAAACAGAAAACGTGACAGTATTTCATTTTCGCGAACCGCTTCCATTATCCAATACGACAATTTTTGGCCTATAGAGAATACGTCAAAATGCGACGTTCTGTTAAGAGGACGGAGTGAAATATTAGCATAGCAAGAGTGACAATGAGAGAGGAAAGGAAGTGTGTTCATTTTATGCTTTAGGACTCTTTACCTCGGAAGTGCCATTAAAGCCATGTAGCGAGCTTAATGACCCAACTGCAAGAATCCTCTATATTTATTACTCTTTGGGACACAGGTAAACTGTATACTGTATACAATTTACACCGATTGTATACGCCGAAAGAATACACCTCCTAGTGTAAGTATCCTTTGTGCTGCGAGAGGAACAGAAAGATAGTGTCTCTGAATGTATATCAGTTCCCACGAAATAAATATTAGAAATGTTGATATAAATTATTTGGAACTAAGAATTTATATAAGTTGTAGAGACATTTTGAAAATCAGTTTTCTCTCTTTTTTTTCTTTCTTAGTGTTTTTATAAATTGTATTACTTACTATTGCGGGAACAGCAAACATTACAATGGAGAAGGAGCACATCAATATAGAACCAAATAGCATTCAATGGATTCTCGGAAAAGCCTCGCGCCGGTATAATAAAAATACAATATTTCAATAATTTCACCGAACTCCTCTTGAACAAGACTGTCAGAGAATAGGTCATTGTCGTCACGTTCTTCAAGTGTGGAAAAAGAGTAGAGTGGGTGCTGAGGATTCAGTGAATGAGTGTGTGCGAGAGAAAAGGTTAAGAAAAGTTTGTGTGTGAGTGTGTGTGTGTGTGTGTGTGTGTGTGTGTGTGTGTGTGTGTGTGTGTGTGTGTGTGTGTGTGTGTGTGCGAGTGTGTGTGTGTGTGTGTGTGTGTGTGTGTACTTACCGAATTGTGCTTGCAGGGGTTGAGCTCTGGTTCTTTGGTCCCGCCTCGCAACGGTCAATCAACTAATGTACAGGTTCCTGAGCCTACTGGGCTCTATCTCGTGTGTGTGTGTGTGTGTGTGTACTCACCTAGTTGTACTCACCTGGTTGTGTTTGCGGGGGTTAAGCTCTGGCTCTTTGGTCCCGCCTCTTAACGGTCAATCAACAGGTGTACAGATTCCTGAGCCTATTGGGCTCTATCATATCTGCACTTGAAACTGTGTATGGAACCAGCCTCCACCACATCACTTCCTTGTGTGTGTGTGTGTGTGTGTGTGTGTGTGTGTAGTGTGTGTGTGTGTCAGTGTGTGTGTGTGTCAGTGTGTGTGTGTATGTGTGTGTGTGTGTGTGTGTGTAGTTCCAACTGCTGTCTGATTTACTATTTGCATGTATATATTTAGCCTTCCCCCTCCTTGAGCAGTGTAAGTGCGTCCGCTCCGCTCATTGTCATGCACCAGTGAAGGTAAAGAAAGAATCCTCACCATTAACTGGCTCCATCACGTCAGGTCCAGAGGGCATCCTAGTGACCTGTGGCCTCATATCCTTAACATAAAGGAACATTCTGCACGAACGGCCACGCCTCCTTCCGTCCCGATGGGTGGCAGGAAGGTCCTGTCTGGCTTCTGCTACCTCCTTCCTGATAGTGGCAGAGAAGGGCATCCGGCTACGGTACCTCTTTGCTCGAGGTGATAGAGGAGGGCGTCCGGCTACTGTACCTCTTTGCTCGAGGTGATAGAGGAGGGCGTCCGGCTACTGTACCTCTTTGGTCGAGGTGATAGAGGAGGGCATCCGGCTACTGTACCTCTTTGCTCGAGGTGATAGAGGAGGGCGTCCGGCTACTGTACCTCTTTGGTCGAGGTGATAGAGGAGGGCGTCCGGCTACTGTACCTCTTTGCTCGAGGTGATAGAGGAGGGCGTCCGGCTACTGTACCTCTTTGGTCGAGGTGATAGAGGAGGGCGTCCGGCTACTGTACCTCCCTGCTCATGGTGGTAAAGCAAGGCATGGTAAACAGTCGAGTGCTTTACCACAGTAAGTAGTTCTGCAATTTTTATCAGTTGGACTTGTGTTTGTCACTCTGAATAACAAGTTTTTTCTCCAGTTCGTCAATCAGCTTGATAAATCAGGATATAAATTAGAACGAGTATTCAGGTAGCCAATATATATATATACCAATCTCAGGTGCTTTAATTATTATCCTTAATTATTATCTATCCGTTGAGTATGTTAAAACAGTAACCTAAATTATTCGTCGTCCTTCAATTATCTAAAGTATCTTTAGCAGTCTAATTGAAATGATGACAAAAATATGCTATTTTTAGTTAATTTATTAATTAAATAATACCTTATACGAGGCTACAAAAGTTTACTGTTATTTATTTGACCTTAATTCTTATGTTTCCTGCAGAGGATGACATTGTTAACTGTTAAATTTTAACTTACTTCATGTTAATGTCAATACTTAGTCAAGGACACCTCCTGAGAGGCTCAGATCTTTTCATGTGTAATTTCAGGGTTGATATTATCATTTATCATACACACGCACATTAACACACACACACACACACACACACACACACACACACACACACACACACACACACACACACACACACACACACACGCACGCAGTGTTTGGCGTTGAGTTAGGACCTGGAGGCTGCCTCAGGCAACATGGACAGCTGCATTACTGCTAACGAAGCCTCTGAGGCGACGACAGGCAGGTGGAGGAAGAGGAGAGGAAACGACAACACACGACAGGATACGAGGGACTGAAGTAGAAAAAGAGGAGAAAAACCAGGAAAAGGAAAAGATAATATTTGTTTAAACATATAACGAAAAGTGATTGAAAAATATATATATATATATATATATATATATATATATATATATATATATATATATATATATATATATATATATATATATATATATATATATATATATATATATATATATATATATATATATATATAAGGCTCAACGCTTGGAAATCGGGTCACGGAACTTTGCACCATGATTCCTGTCGGGTACGTGCCCAACGGTGTCTGGTCGCTGTCCCACAATGCATGTGAACACAATGTGTCGTGGACACATATTCCTATGACATTTTGGCAATGGAACTGCCTCCCGTTTTCCTAAATCGAAAAGGAAATCTGAAACCTGTTTTCTTCTAGAAATTTTAAAACATTTTGCACTGATCCACGGATAATTAACAGAAATGACTTACTTCTCACACTTTGGCCGTTAGAGCGAAAACACATAACTTATAAACTGAGCAATAACATACCCAAAGCCCCTACTAGCTGAGAGTGAGAGAAAGAGAAAGAAAAGGAGAGTAAAGAGAGAGAGAGAGAGAGTAAAGGAAAGTGAGAGAGCGAGAGAGAGAGAGAGAGAGTGAAGGAGAATGAGAGAGAGAGATTAGAAGAGCGAGAGAGTGAATCGCGAATGGAGACAGACAGACAGACAGACAGGCAGACAGACAGACAGACAGATAGACATACAGAGAACGAGAGAGATACAGCGAGAGTAGGATTAGACAGAAATGAACACATACACATGCATGCTGTGACGAGTGACTACTCCTGTAGAGAAACAGACAGACAAATAAGAACAGACAGAGAATAACCGGACTGAAAAGAAGAGAACGAGACCATCCGGTTTCTCTATTCATGACTTCGAAATTAGAAAATAAAACGATAACGCGCGGGGGAGGCAGATAGGAGGATAATTGTGTTGTAGTGAGGGGCACCAATGCAGTTTGCATGTTTAGTTGACATTACCTTGGGGTCCACCCTAATGCAGTGGGGAAACGAGGTCTCACCCCGCTGGGGAGAGTTCTAGGCATCATTATGTCCGTGGCTCATATTCTCTCGATTAATTCTTTATCTCTCTCTCTCTGTCTCTCTCTCTCTCTCTCTCTCTCTCTCTCTCTCTCTCAGGTAACTGAGAGCCTCTGAGCCTGGTAACAAAGGCTCAGAGAGGATGAATTGAGAGAGAGAGAGCGAGAGAGAGCGAGAGAGAGAGACAGAGAGACAGAGAGAGAGAGAGAGAGAGAGAGAGAGAGAGAGAGACAGAGAGAGAGACAGAGAGAGAGAGAGAGAGAGAGAGAGAGAGAGAGAGAGAGAGAGAGACAGAGAGAGAGAGAGAGAGAGAGAGACAGAGAGAGAGACAGAGAGACAGAGTGTGTGATATAGAGACACATACAGAGAAAGACACAAGAGAGAGAAAAGTAAACACAAAGCAAAAAAACAAAAATCTCCTTCCAGTAAAGGCTCTGGAAGACTCACAGCGCGACGAAGCGCTGTAGTTATCGACCTAACGAGCACACAAGGAACTCTATTAGAACATGGGATGCAACTCAACAATACCAAACACTCTCCCGACCCGCCCCTTCCCCCTCCCCTCTCTACACACCCCAAACACACATCTTCCCTGCCCCCACACACCTCCTCCTCCACCTCCTTGTAAGGTATGATCACCTCCTTCGAACTCCAAGGCAGGTGCTTTCCTGATTATTAGCGAAGTCCATTGCTGCGAAGGGTTTGGGAGATACGAATTGGAATTGTAAACAAGTAAGGGGAAGTATGGAAGGTATGTGGATGTGTAAAGGAAAGAATAACTGGTGTACAAGATTATGAACGGTGAAAATATGTTTATTTTCAGTAGATAGTGATTTCTCGTTTTCTGTGTCTCGTTTTGGTCACAGTCATATGATCTCCGTGAAATAAAAGGAAATTCTAAAGCATATCAGTCACCATATTCTGTTTTCTCTCTTAGCAGTAAGATGAGTTGTTGTATAACTCTGTTTACGAGTTGATATCTGCAGTATATCCATCATCACAGCCCAGCTTCTGTTTTAATTTCAAGCACACACACACACACACACACACACACACACACACACACACACACACACACACACACACACACACACACACACACACACACACACACACACACACGGAGACTACCTCAGGAGAAGCTTGAGGTCAGGAAATATTTCAGCTTGAGTGAACCTTTATGCTTTCATTACGTAAGCTAACCTCATTAGACCTGCACCCAGACCACGGCACTCACACACGCACACACACACACACACACACACACACACACACACACACACACACACACACACACACACACACACACACACACACACACACACACACACACACTGTGTGTGTGTGTGTATGCCACTAGACTAGTCCCAGAACTAAGAGGCATGAGTTACGAGGAAAGGCTGCGGGAAATGCACCTTACGACACTGGAAGACAGAAGAGTAAGGGGAGACATGATCACAACCTACAAAATCCTCAGAGGAATCGACCGGGTAAACAAGGATAAACTATTCAACACTGGTGGGACGCGAACAAGGGGACACAGGTGGAAACTGAGTACTCACATGAGCCACAGAGACGTTAGAAGGAACTTTTTCAGTGTCAGAGTAGTTAACGGATGGAATGCATCAGGCAGTGATGTGGTGGAGGCTGACTCCATACACAGTTTTAAATGTAGATATGATAGAGCTCAGTAGGCTCAGGAATCTGTACACCAGTTGATTGACAGTTGAGAGGCGGGAGCAAAGAGCCAAAGCTCAACCCACGCAAGCACAAATAGGTGAGTACAAATAGGTGAGGTGAGTACACACACACACACACACACACATACACACACACACACTTTTGCCTCTATCAGCAAAAACATCATAATTTGCTTGGTCATTAAGTGCCTTTCCGATGTCTATCCACTTTTTTAAATATGGTTTTGCTGATAAAGAACAGATAAAGTATAAGGAGAGGATCGTCGAGTAGAAAACGATAAAACAATGATAAGAAAGAAGAAGAAAGAACGAAAGCAAGAAGTAGATGAAAGAAAGAAAGATGTAGAAGGAAGAAGGGGAAGTAGTAGATGCAGAAAACGAAGAAACAGACGTCGAAAAAAAAGGAAATTTTGGAGTTTATTCAATTTATAACCATAAAAATCAACAAAACCATGAGTGAGAGAGCAGGGCAACGAGAGACTATGAATACATTCCACTTTTCCATCACAAATCTTACCATTGTGAAGCTCCTCACCCCGCACGTTAGACTCAGCCACCCGCAAAATACCTGAGCAAATGTCACGTTTGTCGTTGTATAATTAGTTAAGAGAAGCTTGCGGTGAGAGACGGTCTGGGAGAGTTTCCCCGCTGAAGAAAAGAACCAATTTATATGCGAGCGGTGTGTGTGTGTGTGTGTGTGTGTGTGTGTGTGTGTGTGTGTGTGTGTGTGTGTACTCACCTAGATGTGCTTTGCGGGGGGGGTTGAGCTCTGGCTCTTTGGTCCCGCCTCTCAACCGTCAATCAACAGGTGTACAGGTTCCTGAGCCTGCTAGGCTCTATCATATCTACATTTGAAAGTGTGTCTGGAGTCAGCCTGCCACCACATAACTGCCTAATGTATTCCATCTGTTAACTACTCAGACACTGAAAAAGTTCACTCTATTGTCTCTGTTTCTCATTAGAGTATTAGGTTTTCTATCTGTGTTCCCTTGTTCGTACCAAATAAAATAAATACAAAAATATATATATATATATATATATATATATATATATATATATATATATATATATATATATATATATATATATATATATATGTATATATATATATATATATATATATATATATATATATATATATATATATATATATATATATATATATATATATATATATATATATATTTCAGAGGTATGTTACCAATTAAATATTTCAAAAAACCAAGCCTATAAGCCATGTCAAACGGGACTCACAATCACTTTAAAAATAACCACCAAAACTATCACAAAAACATTACATGTTATTCCAACTCAAAACAAATACAATTTTTACCTCGATGTTGGACTTTTCCCGGCACATCGTCGACCATCGCTCTCACCGCCCGCGTGGACATGCCGGGACAGTGAGTGACAGTTGAGTGTCCAACTGTCACTAGTTCTGTCTTCACCTACCCCCCGTCCCATCCCCTCCTCTTCCCCTTCCCCTTCCACCATGTCTCATAACGGGGAAATGTTCCCAGATCACTACTGTACCGAGAGGTGGGATGTAGGCTAGATGGTTCTGTGTTGGGGGGTCGAGGGTAGAAGTGTTGGGTGCCCATGTACGATGGGAATGGTTCGGGTGAATGTGTGTGTGTGTGTGTGTGTGTGTGTGTGTGTGTGTGTGTGTGTGTGTGTGTGTGTGTGTGTGTGTGTGTGTGTGCACATATAAGTAGAAACTGCATAGACTGTATACTTGATAAATAATATCATACACATTATATATACGTGAGTTTATAAGTTGGTCATCATTGCAGTATTCTTCAGTGACACGAATTGTTTAAATGCAAATGAAATTCATAATTATATAAAATGCACATTGGTGAGTAATGATTCTTTCTCTCAGTTTTATTTCCTGTGATTCCATCTGCCACACTTTAACATCCTCATTCTCCAAGTTGACACTGACTAGCACTACGAAAAGAACTTTTAACGGGACATTTCAACGTGTTTGAAGATGTAACCCACAATTTGCCTACAATATAGGCTTTTTTGGGGAGGTATCAGACTAGAAGCTAAATATTCTCTGAGCCTGAAACTTTAAGGCAAACTTATCTTTACAATCTCAAAGAACTTCATTGCAATTTCTAAGGTACATACATGGTATAACCTACCGTCAGAAACTTTTCAGTATTGTCATACGACATGTTATACACCATGTATGTATGAAAAGGGTGAAGACCAGCGATGACTCTCCACTTTAAGATGCATATTCAGGCACTTTAGTTCAAGCTTTGGCACAATTGTTGTTCAGGACTTGAGAAGTTTGTGTTAAGAAGAAAAGGCTGTATGATCGAGGGGGGTTTTATCACCCATATAGTTCTCGGGGTAGACGTGGATTACTTGCAACTGTAACTACATGGCCTAAGTTGCTGATTTGGAAACTTAGCACACAGAAGAGTCAGGAAGATGTTAGTAAATATTGACATGAGATTATACTCACTTATATTGACAGCCAAACCTTCACACACACACACACAGACACACATACGGCCTCGCGGCTGAGTGGAGAGTGTTTGGAGGTCATAGTCCTAATGGCCTGGGTTCGATTCCCGTCGGAGGCGGAAACAAATGGGCAGAATTTCTTTCACTCTGAAGTTCACCTAGCAGTAAATAGGTACCTGGGAGTTAGACAGCTGCTATGGGCTGCTTCCTGGGGATGTGTGTGTGTGTGTGTGTGTGTGTGTGTGTGTGTGTGTGTGTGTACTCACCTAATTGTACTCACCTAATTGTGCTTGCGGGGGTTGAGCTCTGGCTCTTTGGTCCCGCCTCTCAACCGTCAATCAACTGGTGTACAGATTCCTGAGCCTATTGGGCTCTATCATATCTACATTTGAAACTGTGAATGGAGTCAGCCTCCACCACATCACTTCCTAATGCATTCCATTTGCTAACTACTCTGACACTGAAAAAGTTCTTTCTAACGTCTCTGTGGCTCATTTGGGTACTCAGCTTCCACCTGTGTCCCCTTGTTCGCGTCCCACCAGTGTTGAAAAGTTCGTCCTTGTTTACCCGGTCGATTCCCCTGAGGATTTTGTAGGTTGTGATCATGTCCCCCCTTACTCTTCTGTCTTCCAGTGTCGTGAGGTGCATTTCCCGCAGCCTTTCCTCATAACTCATGCCTCTTAGTTCTGGGACTAGTCTAGTAGCATACCTTTGGACTTTTTCCAGCTTCGTCTTGTGCTTGACAAGGTACGGGCTCCATGCTGGGGCCGCATACTCCAGGATTGGTCTTACATATGTGGTGTACAAGATTCTGAATGATTCCTTACACAGGTTCCTGAACGCCGTTCTGATGTTAGCCAGCCTCGCATATGCCGCAGACGTTATTCTCTTTATGTGGGCTTCAGGAGACAGGTTTGGTGTGATATCAACTCCTAGATCTTTCTCTCTGTCTGTTTCATTAAGTACTTCATCTCCTATTCTGTATCCTGTGCCTGGCCTCCTGTTTCCACTGCCTAGTTTCATTACTTTGCATTTACTCGGGTTGAACTTCAACAGCCATTTGTTGGACCATTCACTCAGTCTATCCAGGTCATCTTGTAGCCTCCTACTATCATCCTCTGTTTCAATCCTCCTCATAATTTTTGCATCGTCGGCAAACATTGAGAGGAACGAATCTATACCCTCTGGGAGATCATTTACATATACCAGAAACAGTATAGGTCCGAGGACTGACCCCTGCGGGACTCCACTTGTGACGTCTCGCCAATCTGAGACTTCACCCCTCACACAGACTCGTTGTCTCCTGTTGCTTAGGTATTCCTCTATCCACCGGAGTACCTTCCCTCTCACTCCAGCCTGCATCTCCAACTTTCGCACTAGCCTCTTGTGTGGCACTGTATCAAAGGCTTTCTGACAATCCAAAAATATGCAGTCTGCCCACCCTTCTCTTTCTTGCCTTATTTTTGTTGCCTGGTCGTAGAATTCAAGTAACCCTGTGAGGCAGGACCTGCCATCCCTGAACCCATGTTGATGCTGTGTTACAAAGTTCCTTCGCTCCAGATGCTCCACTAGTTTTTTTCGCACAATCTTCTCCATCAGCTTGCATGGTATGCAGGTTAGGGACACTGGCCTGTAGTTCAGTGCCTCCTGTCTATCCCCTTTCTTGTATATCGGGACTACGTTAGCTGCTTTCCAAATATCTGGCAGTTCCCCTGTTGCCAGTGATTTGTTATACACTATGGAGAGTGGTAGGCTCAGTTCTCTTGCTCCTTCCTTTAGAACCCAAGGGGAGATTCCATCTGGGCCTATAGCCTTCGTCACGTCCAACTCTAGTAAACACTTCCTTACTTCCCCACTGGTAATCTCAAACTCTTCCAGTGGTTCCTGGTTAGCTATTCCCTCACTTACCTCTGGAATTTCTCCTTGTTCTAAGGTGAAGACCTCCTGGAATTTCTTATTCAATTCCTCACACACTTCCTTGTCATTTGTAGTGAATCCTTCCGCCCCTATCCTTAATCTCATAACCTGTTCCTTTACTGTTGTTTTTCTCCTAATGTGGCTATGCAACAATTTAGGCTGAGTCTTTGCCTTGCTTGCGATGTCATTTTCGTATTGTCTTTCTGCCTCTCTTCTCATCCTGACATATTCATTCCTGGCATTCTGGTATCTTTCTCTGCTCTCCAGTGTCCTGTTATTCCTATAGTTTCTCCATGCCCTTTTACTTTGCTGCTTAGCTAGCCTACATCTTTGATTAAACCATGGGTTTCTCATCTTCATTTCTCTGTTTTCCTTTTGGACTGGGACAAACTTGTTTGCTGCGTCCTTGCACTTCTGCGTGATGTAATCCATCATATCTTGGGCCGTCTTTCCCCTGAGCTCTGTTTCCCATGCTATATCTGTTAGGAATTTTCTTATCCCCTCATAGTTTCCCTTTCGGTATGCTAACCTTTTGGTTTCGGTATCCCTCCTCGAGTTCAATAACCCTTCTTCAATCAAGTACTCAAACACCAGTACACTGTGGTCGCTCATTCCTACTGGGTCCTCAAAACCGATTTCTCTTATGTCGGAGTCGTTCAGAGTGAAGACTAGGTCGAGTCTCGCTGGTTCGTCATTGCCTCTCATCCTTGTGGGTTCTCCGACATGCTGCGTTAAAAAGTTGCTTGTCACCACCTCCAATAGTTTGGCTCTCCACGTATCCTCGCCTCCATGCGGTTCCTTGTTCTCCCAGTCAATCTTTCCGTGATTGAAGTCGCCCATGATGAGCAGGTGGGATCTATTTCTACAGGCAGCAGAGGCTGCCCTCTCAATTATAGTGTTAACTGCCTTGTTGTTGTTTTCATACTCTTGACTGGGTCTCCTGTCATTTGGTGGAGGGTTGTATATTACTGCTACTACTATTCTTGGTCCTCCCATTGTTATGGTGCCTGCTATGTAGTCTCTGAACTCCTCACAGCCCGGGATGGCCATCTCCTTAAAACTCCATTCCCTTCTCATGAGTAGGGCCACTCCGCCTCCTCCTCTACCTTCCCTCTCTTTCCTTATTACTGTATACTCCTGGGGAAACACGGCATTCGTTATGATTCCAGAGAGTTTTGTTTCAGTGAGTCCGATTACATCTGGGTTAACTTCTTGTGCTCTTTCCCTTAGTTCACTTGTCTTGCTTGTGATCCCATCTATGTTTGAGTACATCACCCTGAAACTGACTCTCTTCTGCTTCTTTTCTGGGGGGGACCTTTGGGATCTGGGGTGAGTGGGAGCTGGGGGGACCTGGCACGGGGGGGTTGGTGGAGGAGGGAGGGCTTGGGGTGGTGGGGGAGAGGGGGAGGGTACAGGGGGTGGATAAGAGGGGGAGGGTACAGGGGGTGGATAAGAGGGGGAGGGTACAGGGGGTGGATAAGAGGGGGAGGGTACAGGGGGTGGGTAAGAGAGGGAGGGTTGGGGAAGCATGGGGGGAGGAGAGGCTGTGGGGGATAGGGGAGATGGGGGGGCTTGGGGGGAGAGAAAAGGGTGGAGGGCTTGGGGGGCGTGGGGGAAAAGGGAGGGCTGAGGTGGGTGAGGAAGAGGGGAGGGTTTAGGGGAGTGGGGGAGAGGGGAAGGCTTAGGTGGGGTGGGGGAGAGTGGGGGGCTTAGGGGGGGAGGGGGAGAAGGGAGGGCATGGGGGTGGGAGAGACGGGAAGGCATGTGGGAGAAGGGAGGGCATGGGGGATGGGGGAGAAGGGAGGTCCTGGGGAGAGGGGTGAGGGGGAGAAGGGGGGTGAGTGGGGGGAGGGGGGTGGGTGGGGGGAGGGTGCCCTAGGTGGGTACTTAGTGGGGGGCTGACAGGGGATGGGGCAGGTTGGGTGTCTGTTGGGTAGAATTTGGGGGTGGTGCCCCAATCCCTGTGGCTGTTGCACTGTTTGAGGAGGGTTCTCCACTTCCCTCTGGGATTGTAGGGTTCTGGGTTGTGGTACTCTGATTTCCTTCTCTCTCCCTGCGCTCCTTCCTCGCGTCTGCTGTCCGTATTCTCTCTTCCCTTGTCATATCCCTCTGCAGGAATATTTTCTTGAACTTCTCTACACCTTTTAGACAACACTTCCTTGCTAGCAGTTCCTCTTTCGCGATTTCGCTCATGAAAACCACCTTTATCATTCGGTCTCTGTCCTTGTTGTACTTTCCAAGCCTGAAAACCTTTTCAACATTTCGCTCAGCTCCCTCCATCCTTACCTCTTTAAGGATCTCTTTAATCATGTTTTTGTCCTTGTCTCTCCGCTCCTTTGGTCTGGTCCCTGTTTGTTCTTCAATGCCTGCTACTACTACTGCTCTATTTCTCTCTATCAGCCGGCTAGTACATCTAGCTGCTTCCTGAGAGGAAGCCACTTCCATGGCAACTTCCTTAACCGCAGACCTAGCTTCAGGGCTCTTTTTAAGCATTTCAGCAAATGAGATCTGGGTTGTGGTGGTCCCCTCCACAGTAGCATTCCCATCTCCCTGGGGTACGGTTTGTGCCTGGTATTGTGGAAGAGTCTCCTTTAGGTATCTTATCTCCTCCTTTGCTGCCCTTAAATCATCTTGCAGGTTGGCTACTGTCTCCCTCATTACCCTCAGTCCTTCACTGAATTCATTCTGCATTTGCTGGAGTACTTCCTTCATCCAGGCTTCCTGTTCCATCCCATCCTCTGTGTTTGTTCCAGTTGTGAATTTCCTGCGTTTGGCAGTCAGAGTTCGTCTCCCTTCCATGATTTCCCTATGAGTGTGTGTGTGTGTGTGAGAGAGAGAGAGAGAGAAAGAGAGAGAGAGAGAGAGAGAGAGAGAGTGTGTGTGTGTGTGTGTGCGTGTGTGTACTAGTGAAAGTAACCAAAAAGATTAGTTCACAGGTTCTAGCACAAATCTGCTAATGTTCTTCTCTTGAGAAGCAACCGTAAAGAGTTTATCTCCAAATCTTTTTTGAAATCTTTACTGGGCCTGACGCACCAGGATGCGTTTCGCTACAGTTCTCACCAATATCTTCTGAGGCAGAGGAAAAGTGATGTTGTTGATGTTAGTGAATTTAATTTTTGTATCTTATTTTTATGCAAGTCCTTCTACCTTCTGCTCTTCTCCCTTCTTCTCTACTGCGCCTTCATCCCTTCTTTACTCATATCTTCTAATCTCTTATGGAGCCCAGTCAAATTTTCCTTTGATTTTTTAGTTAAAACTGCCCATTACACTTCTGTGTCTCGATACTTCTCAGCCTCTCTATACTTCTCCTTCAAAAAAACCTGCAATTCTCTTTTATTTCTCCCCCATTTAACCCTATCTCTCCTTCCTCCCAAGCCCCTCAGCTCTCCTCATCTGCCTTCTCCTTTACACTTAACTTTATCTCTCAAACCCGTTTCCCATTCTTCTATTTAATTATATTTATCTATCCTTATTCCCTGCTTTGTCTCCCCATCCATTCTAATGATATCAGTTTCTTCCCAATATTTCTCCACCCTTGTTCTTTCTCTCTTCTCTATTCCTTGCTATATTCCTTCTGCCCAATTTTCCCCTCGACACCATTAGCCACCCACGATAGAAAAATTACGAACGAGAAGGTGTTAAAAGTCAACCGAAAGTCCTCGTTAACTGGGAAGATTTAGCGAGAAAAAGTTGAAAATTGATGGATGTCTGAGGAAAAAATGAAAGGTAAACAGCCTCCGGGTGTTTGTTTTGCGTCCCTACCTTGTTTTACTGCTGCAGCTTTGCTTTTGGTGTCTGTTGCATTTTTTGGTCGTGTGAGCAACTGCGCGGTGGAATGGTCGTGGGTACGACTGTAGGTCTGATCTGATACACACAAGCTGATCGTGGAGGCGATGAGTCACAATAACGTGGCTGAAGTATGTTCAGCCACGTTATTGTTCAGTTCGTTCAGTCAATCGACTTGAGAATGGTCCAGGACGGACCGAAACGTCGTCGTCCCTTCAACTTCTAGTGTGTGGTCTGGTCAATAAGCTGATCGTGTGTACAGCTGGTTAGTGGAATGGGGTGAATAATGAATAAATGAATGGGGTGTTTGTGCGTGTACTCACCTAGTTGAACTCTCCAAGTTGTGCTTGCGGGGGTTGAACTCTGGCTCTTTGGGTCCGCCTCTCAATTGTCACTCAACTTATTATTATTATTATTATTTTGATTCCACACACATACACACCCAAAGAAGCAGCCCGTAGCAGCTGTCTAACTCCCAGGTACCTATTTACTGCTAGGTAACAGGAGTATCAGGGTGAAAGAAACATATTCCCATTTTTCCCGTCATGGCCCGTGATCGATCCCGGGACCCTGGATCTATGCGTCCAGAGCGCTGTCCACTCAGCCACTAGACTGAGTGTACTGTGTGTGTGTGTGTGTGTGTGTGTGTGTGTATGTGTGTGTGTGTGTGTGTGTGTGTGTGTGTGTGTGTGTGTGTGTGTGTGTGTGTGTATGTTTTACTATTTGTATCCTGCTGAATCGAGTTATTAGCTCTTGGACCTCGCCTGTCTAACCAATTTATTTTTACTCTATTATGTCTTTCACATATATTTCTCTTTAACACAAACACCCATCCCCCACGAAGCAGCCAAATGATCACAAATAGAAGTCCCCATACATACGAAGGCAATATTGAAACAACCATAGGTCCTATCAACAAAGAAGACCTATGATTGCAGAGGTTGCAAAATTAACAAAGGGGCTAAATGAACACCAATTGAACACCCTTCGAAGAAACACACATAAAACAAACTTTATATGGACATAAACAAAGGCCATATAAACTGTGAATTTGTCAGAAGCCAAGAATGCGAGCTTCATTACTTCGTTGCAAATTATTATTCATCCGCATCGTCATTAGCAAAGATCAAACAATCAAGGGCGGTCAAAGGCAGGGAGGGAACACAACAATGGAAGGTGGTTAGAGCGAAAGGTAATTGGGATAATTTGCTTCGGTGAGAGGCTGGCCAAGGGAGGAGGATATGTTTCGTCTGGGTGTGATAAGATTGCGAGGAAGAGAGAGAGAGAGAGAGGGAGAGAGAGAGAGAAAGTGAGTGACAGTGTGAGAGAGAGAGAGACAGATAGAGAGGAGGGAGAAATATAAAGTGAGAGGAAGAGAGAAAAACAGAGAGAGAGAGAGAGAGAGAGAGAGAGAGAGAGAGAGAGAGAGAGAGAGAGAGAGAGAGAGAGAGAGAGAGAGAGAGAGAGAGAGAGAGAGAGAGAGAGAGAGAGAGGTACGTGGGATATAAAAGTAAACTAACTATCAAAAGGAGTCACCAAGCCAGGGAAACCATGTAGACTATATGATATCATTGCAAATATCCTTTTGAAGACTAAATAACACAATCAACTCTAGTTGCATTAAACGGTATTTACAAAAGTCTTAGTTTACAAAAAAAAGAGAGAGAAATGACTGCGAGAGAGAAAGACAGACAGAGAGATAGACAAATAAATTTCAAACAGAGGAATGGAGGTGGAGAAGAGCAAAAATGACGAGGAGGAGCCTGGCAAGAAGAGCAAGAAGTCTGAAGTGCTTGGGCACTTGTGCTAATGTACGTAATGTACACCTGGAGCTTCTCTCCACCCCGAGGAAGTTAAAGGTCAGACGCTTGCAATTTACATGCTCTAAGAGCGTAAAGTTTGTAGAATTTCAAGCTTGGGCAAATTTTAGCTTGGTGGTTCAAGCCTTGTTCCTGCTTTCTCCTTCCCTTTCCATCCATTTCCCTCTCTATTACGGAACATCTACGCATCTTCGGCGCAGTATTAAGCGTATTTAAGCTTGACACGAAATTTTTTTTACAATAAGTGCTTATCCTTATTTGGGGCTTTGGCTCATATCCTGCGTTCCGTGTTCAAAGTTCTCACTCTTGACGCACACCGTGATAGTGACGCTTTCTCAAACAAAACAGCATCTAGGTCTTGACAGGTTGAGTGGGTGGCCTCCTTGACGGAAACTCTGATAATTGTTGTTCATAACGGCAATTCATAAATAACGTTCCGTAGCGAACAATGTGTACACATCTTGTCAGTACCGTTAGGTCTGTCTAGCAACTAGTAAGGTGAGTACACAGGATGCTTCGACCCTGTCGATCTGCACCTCGTTAAACTTGTCTTATCTTCGTTAAACCTGTCTTGTTTATAACCATATAACCTGTCTTCGTTTACAGTTAGTTTCACTTCTGATGAGCTAATGACTATAGACGATGTTATGTGAACAATCCCTGTGATCTCCTAATTGCAGATGTTGATTATATGCAGAATTCCAATATTGGCTGTGCTGCAGGTGTTAATTTTGAGCGAGCGTTCATTATCAGAACAGACAGTAAACAATAATACAACAAGCCGATTGTTTACGAGTCATCTACTGTAGTTAGAATCCTCCGTGAAGACCAACGCAGACACTAAGCGTTACTGGCGCCCAAGTGAAGGAAGGCAGAGAGAGTATGACAGGTTGGGACTCAAGACACACGCTGGAGAGCGACTAGAATTTCAAATAACCTTTGAGAGAATTCTTATTGGAGGTGAAGAAACGGAGAACGAGAGTCAGAGAGGGAGAGAGAGCCAGATAGCGAGAGTGCCTGAGAGGGAGACAGCGAGAGCACTAGCGAAGGAGACAGATTGACACAGAGTGAGAAAGCCAGTTAGTTAGAGTGCCAGAGAAAAAGACAGCCAGATAGTGAGGGTGCCAGCGTAAGTGATGTCACATGGAAGTCAGTTGCTCGCACGATGTTCAGTATATCTGAGATGACGACAAAAACAATAGAAATAATGGTATTGGTATATAATAGGCAATTTAAGTACCACACATGGCGGCCAGGGTACCAGAGTTGGTCAAAACAAGCCACCATTGCTGCCGCCAAATCTATATAGAACATTTTTGTATGTTCTAAACTGTGTTTTATCGTTACGATAATGACACTTGAAACTGCATCTATTTGTTACACTGAAAATTACATTAATCGGTGTGAAAAGGAACTTCAATCAGGACTGAAATCTACTATTTGGTGAACTTGAAATTAACTTTATTCCTGAAGAACGATTCAGAAGCACGGAGTCAACCCACCCCTAATTTTTACCCCTTTCAAAGAAAATATCTCTATAGGAAGACATTTTTGTTCGAAATCCATATAATTGGTCCAGAAGACAGCTCTCTTCCAATAGCCCCTCTGGTGTCGAATCTATTCGAAGGTCCTTAAGAATATTCTTGACTTTAAGAAGAAAGATGAGAGGATTGAAGATATCAGTGCTGACAATCCCTTTTCCCTTCTCACCAGAGGTATGTCCCTCCTCTAGGTTAATCTATTTTCTGAAGTGTACGTGATCTTGCAGCAGCCGGAAGCTGGGTAAATTAGAACTGGGTACTGACATATGTGCTTTACAAAAGTCATTAAGTTTTCTCTCAACCACCAACAGTAGACACAAACCCTTTTCTCGTCAGACTTCGAGGCCTCGGTGTATGTACAGACACCCAGATCATACTACAAGCAGCCTTGGTAAAAGGAATCCTACTTGATAACCTTAGCATATTAGCAGGGGGTATATTATCCTAAGATTTTACACTACCCCTCAAAGAAGGGTTTCTCTCGCAGCTCCAGCACTTCGACCAACCCAAGTTAAATCTCAATAGCAATTCAGCTGGGACAGCCACATCATTAGAGTAGTCATAATGAGTGTGTGTCGAAACTGCCTCAACACAACGAGAGATAATTTGCTTCACGGCAATAATGGGCTCCCCAACAAGGGATTTTATATTAACGACTCCAGTATCAGCGTCATGTTTTCTGTTGCTCTATCATGGTATTCTATCGGGTTTAATATGTACAGCTCGCCTCCCTCAGCCATTGTTTCATTATAAATGTCCATCTCTTCAGATTTTTGGAACGATCTCTTTTATGGTTTTATAAAAGAGATCCTCATATAAGAGAGATTTATATATAAAAGAAGCAACTTCGTGACCAATCCCAAACCTTATCTCAATCCACAGTGATGATCAAACCACTTTCTCCATTCACCTCTCCCTCCCCCGCCCAGATACTGCATTCTTCGACTACCCCTCACGAAATAAAAACCGCACCCATATCTCCCCCTATCCATTTTTACTGCGCAATTCAGTCCTCCATCGGAAGCACTGACCAAAAAACGAAAAAAACAATGAACAGGAGATTGTCCAGAAAAGCCAAGTCACAAACAGCATCCATTCTGAAAGCCTCGTTTGTCTCTATTCCCCCAGGCCTTTGTCGAGGAGATGGGTCGGCGGTCCGTTATCGTGGTGCCAGCAGGCTGGGAGTGAGTGCCACCCCCCTCCTGACCTGGCGCTGCGGCCAGAGATATACACTAGTCGTATTCCCCCCTTGCCGCGTTCGAATCCTCGTGGCGATAGGGAAGCTAAATCCTTATAACGCTACGCTGAAAATGCTGGCATATATGAACTGATGTTTACAGCTCTTTGAAACGATACTGAGAGACGCAGTTCCATTAATTTATATATTTATATATACATATTTATTGAGTTGTAATAATTGTAATATTAATGAGAAATCCAGAAGGAGTCATGATGAGGTTTCGAACCTAAATACTCCTCGTCTTACCTAATCACTGCACCACAATAAGCTCCAAAGTTATATAATCTGGGATTCAACTGAACCCTCTTTGGTTCTTGAAGCATCCACTGACACCAAATCATGGTTTGACACCTTATACCTGCATACACTCCGGTGTGGTATAGCAGTTCTACACCTCAATGATTTTTTTCAATTGCACATAGAAATCACATTAACGTGATGTATATAGCGAGGTGTCCGTGTGTAGCGAGGAGGAGCAGGTGACGCGTGATGTTCTTAGCAAAGAAGGGAAAATGACGTTAATTGCAGGTGTCAACACCGACCCTCCTAGGGCCCTGATTACGAATGTTGTCCTGATCGCGTTATCTTGCATTTTCAGCCTCCTCACGGGAGAGCAGACCTCGTCACCTCTCACAGCATCTCAAACAAATAAAATCCTGCCTTATACGAAAGTTTTGAGTCTACACATCAAAACCTTTATTAGTAGAGTGTATCAGTAACTTCAGTTGTCTGTGATAGAAGTTTTATCAACCATAAATTGGAATCGGGACAAGTAATTTCAATAAATCGCTGAAGGAGTTGGTGGGCCAGCGGAGAGAGAGAGGCTGGAACTGATGTATAGGATCAAGCGCACCTTGCCCAGCGCACAGCAGATGGAGTTTAAACCGAGCCCAGAGGTCATGTTTCTGGCCTCCCACGTAAATGGTTGGGTCTTAAAACTAGTAAAGACCAAAGTAGAGTAGAGAGAGAGAGAGAGAGAGAGAGAGAGAGAGAGAGAGAGAGAGAGAGAGAGAGAGAGAGAGAGAGAGAGAGAGAGAGAAACAGGGAGAGAGAGAGAGAGAGAGAGAGAGAAACAGGGAGAGAGAGAGAGAGAGAGAGAAGCTTTGGCATCCATTGCTAGCATTCAAATTACTGGACCGTACAAAGACTAATTGGGTTATATTTCCACTGTATAATTCGACCGTCATATTCCTCCTGTGAACTGATTAGTTTTAACTGGCTTAGGACTCAGTAAATATCTATGTCATCCTCTAATTATTCTTATCTTTAGAGAATGCTGCACATGTTCTCAGAAACCCTCGTGGGTCTGCATTTTTTTTTAATTTCTATTCAGCAATTTTTAAAGGAGGAAATGAGCCGAAGTTCATTACACCGCTAGCACAACTAGGTGAGTACACGGACACACACACATACAGTCACGCACACACACACACATACACTCACGCACACACACACACTCAAGTTATGAGTACTTCCTATGATTCGTCTAGCCTCTGACAAAGGCTAATGACTAGCAAGTTTTCAGCAAGGTGTAAACATCGTCCTTGGAAGGATTAACAGTTTACACTGAGATTCCAGCTATGTAGCTGAGGGAGATAAGTATTATCAGCGTAAATACTACGACTCATCCTGGTTTAAACTGATACATTGACAAGCATATGAACTCATACCTGTGACTACCTGACATAAGGGACATCCATTAAGTCAGCAAAGGCATTTATAATTCAGCTGGCTTCTATAATCCAGCCTCGAACTAGGCCGATACATTATTTGAGATTAAAGAGAATATGGCACTCGTTCGTTAAAACTGTTATTAATCTCAAATACGGAGTAAGTAGTGCCAAGTTTGGTGCGTGTTGAATGCCTCAATTTCACTATAACTTCGCTTATATTTTCAACACGGAATTCTACTCCCATCCGCTCTTTAATCGATTCCATTTGTCTTGCTTGTATTAAAGGAGTTATTTGCGTCCCTTTCATCAGCACACGCCATGAATGAAGCTGATGTTTACACACTGTGAGGTGCGTGTATGAATCGGGCCTTTTGTGAATGGGGAGTGTAGGTGTGTGTGAGGAGTGGTGAGTACACCTCATTCAGCCAAGATTTTGTGGGTTTTTTCCCTTTGTGCTCCAATATTACAACTGTTATGAATAATGTTCCTTTCTTATTGCATTATGCTGTATTATTTGTATTATTTTATTGTTATTATTATTAGTAATATTGTTATTATTAGTAATAATGTTATTTTTATGATTTTTTACAAATTAATAATTGAAGATTGCTTTGATTTGTTTCACGTTTAAATTGACATCTTCTGAACAATTATGGGCATTCTGTACTTTTATGAGATATACTATTATGTTAATAGCCATTCATTTAAATGATATTTATATTGTTAAGTTGTCAGAATGGTTTCGTCGCGTTTCAAAAGTTTGCGTATTTCGGGTGATAAGAACGTCAAAATTGCTTTATTCATACGAAATACAATCTCACGTGCTGCCACACATCGTATCTCCTGTTTGGTAGTTTATTAATGTAGAAAAAAACTAAATAGGGGTTTATATTCTGTGAACACACAGCTCAGTCGATTAAGGCAGCGTCTGGGAACATCTCGGACGTAGGTTCGAATCCTCGTCACGGCCCTTGTGGATTTGTTTATATTCTGTGAACTTAATTATTTACACAAAGACCAGCCCCATGTCTTCTATGCTGGAGTGTCTTTATATACACTCGAACATTAGTCAAGTGCATTCAGCTTCTCACTATTCGCTGTCTTGTCTAGAATTTTATCTAACCAATTTAGGTATAGCTGTGGACAGGAATTTAATTTTATAACGAGGTCTCCATTTAGATTTGTATTAGGTGTAGTTGACGGCTTATCTGTCCTTGCTGTGCCTTTGAGAGCTCTTGTAATTCCTCTAAAGTTACTTGATATCGAGTTATCAAAACAGTCTCGACAGTTATCACGCTGTCAGACTTATTTGGACATTATTTTTGCTATATGTGTGTGTGTGTGTGTGTGTGTGTGTGTGTGTGTGTGTGTGTGTGTGTGTGATCTCCAATATTTGTTCGGAGTCCTCCTGATGTTAGTATCGACAAAACACACACAAATCGTCAGCTATAGTCATCTAATCTATGACGTTATTATACAAGTGGTGCAGGGGGGTATTCTGTGTTTATTCCTGTTCCAGTGTAATGGAAGACGTAGATAAGCGCATTCACTAAACGACTGGACTAACCTGGAACTGGTTTGGCGAGTCTGATTGGAAGGAACGAGATACTGGGTAAGGCTGACTGGTGAAGCACTTAATATGATTTTCTTGTCTCGTCTCGCTTTCCTGACCACTGCATGCTCGTTCGAGGTGTCCTCGGTGGACACAGTAACTGAAAAGTTTACCTTGCAGTTACTGTGACAACCTTGACACAACCTTGGCACAACCTTGTCCCCAATACCAGGACAAAACCTTGTTTAGGTTGTGCCCTGGTACTCAAGTTGTGTCCTGGTACTCAAGTTGTGTCCTGGTACTCAAGTTGTATCCTGGTACTCAAATTGTGTCCTGGTATCCAAGTTGTGTCCCGGTACTCAAGTTGTGTCCTGGTACTCAAGTTGTGTCCTGGTATCCAAGTTGTATCCTGGTACTCAAATTGTGTCCTGGTATCCAAGTTGTATCCTGGTACTCAAGTTGTGTCCTGGTACTCAAGTTGTGTCCTGGTATCCAAGTTGTGTCCTGGTACTCAAGTTGTGTCCTGGTACTCAAGTTGTGTCCTGGTACTCAAGTTGTGTCCTGGTACTCAAGTTGTGTCCTGGTATCCAAGTTGTGTCCTGGTACTCAAGTTGTGTCCTGGTATCCAAGTTGTATCCTGGTACTCAAATTGTGTCCTGGTATCCAAGTTGTATCCTGGTACTCAAGTTGTGTCCTGGTACTCAAGTTGTGTCCTGGTACTCAAGTTGTGTCCTGGTATCCAAGTTGTATCCTGGTATCCAAGTTGTATCCTGGTACTCAAGTTGTGTCCTGGTATCCAAGTTGTATCCTGGTACTCAAGTTGTGTCCTGGTACTCAAGTTGTGTCCTGGTATCCAAGTTGTATCCTGGTACTCAAGTTGTGTCCTGGTACTCAAGTTGTGTCCTGGTACTCAAGTTGTGTCCTGGTATCCAAGTTGTGTCCTGGTACTCAAGTTGTGTCCTGGTACTCAAGTTGTATCCTGGTATCCAAGTTGTATCCTGGTACTCAAGTTGTGTCCTGGTACTCAAGTTGTGTCCTGGTACTCAAGTTGTATCCTGGTACTCAAGTTGTATCCTGGTACTCAAGTTGTGTCCTGGTACTCATGTTGTATCCTGGTACTCAAGTTGTATCCTGGTACTCACGTTGTATCCTGGTACTCAAGTTGTATCCTGGTACTCAAGTTGTGTCCGTGTAGCGTTATTTCCTGACAACTCGCGTGCTAACAGTGGCCGCCTGGTACACAATGGCCGGCGTTTTGTCAGTGCTGGAAGCTGTCCAAGGTGAACTGCATGTTATTGTGGTTGTTGCGTATTTCTTGACACTACAGGATGTCCACTGAGTGTGTTGTTCGCCTGCTGACACTTTGGGCGGTCAGCCGCGCGTGTGTGTATGTGTGTGTGTGGCGACTAACAACATTACGTCCCTGTCAGCCGTGTGTGTATGTGTGTGTGTGGCGACTAACAACATTACGTCCCTGTCAGCCGTGTGTGTATGTGTGTGTGGCGACTAACAACATTACGTCCCTGTCAGCCGTGTGTGTATGTGTGTGTGTGGCGACTAACAACATTACGTCCCTGTCAGCCGTGTGTGTGTGTGTGTGTGTGGCGACTAACAACATTACGTCCCTGTCAGCCGTGTGTGTATGTGTTCTGGTTATCTCCATGGCGAGATTGCCGGATATCTACGAGAGGAAGCGTAAAAATTGACGAACAAACATGCTGGGTGCTCAGGATGATCGTTAGAGGGTCATGGTGTAGGGCATAAGTGAGTTGAGGATTACTGAATCGGGACGGTCCAGCCAATCAGTAGTTTGTGTTTATTTATCTGCTGACATTATAGCAAAGGTCAGTCTGAAGTCTTTGTCTGCTGATGTTGCAGATAATACACTCGACTAGCACTAGAGCTTATCATTTTGCTGACGCTCAGTAGTAACGCAAAGTCAGCACCATTAAAGTAGTAATACACAATCACTAATTAAGCAGGAACAGCAGCAGCAGCTTCAATATTGTATCAGCAAAAGCAACAGCAACAGACAATATTATGGGTTTGCAGCAGGTGGTGGGATGGCAGGCTGGTCACGTTTTGGGGAGAGAGGAAAGACATTATGTTGCCCTCTCACTCTCCTGCTGAGTTGGCCAACACTGGACACTGGGAAGGGTGGAGGGAGGCAGGAGGAGAGAGAGAGAGAGACAGAAAGAGATGAAGGAACAGGGAGGAAGGAAAGGAAGTGTGTGAGGACATAGCAAGAGAGATCAGACAACAATATCTAGCAATCCTCCTACTCCTGTGCTAAAAATGAGTCTCGCTGGAAGCTGAGAACGGCAGGGAGAAATGATAAACTGGGTGAGAGAACAAGGAGAGGAGATAGTGAGATAGGAGGTAGAGAGGAACAGCTTGTGTGGGAGGACTGTGTGAGTGAATGCTCTTGCTCCCATGCTGAGTTGACGACCCCCAAGACCGTGGGAGGAGTGGTGGGAGGAACTAGCCACTGAGGGCGGAGAGAAAAGTATAGAGACAAAAATATCAAGAACTTGTCGCTGGTTCTCTGGAAGAAATATAGTTAAAAGAAGCAGAGAATGAATAAGTGAATGATAGGAGGCACGCGAGAAAAAGTGAACGAATAACTATAAATACGCACGGAAAGAAGAAAAAGTATAAATGTCAAGACTCATCACACTCGCTTTACGAAACACTGAATTTCAGACCGAAACTCGAGAGGACGGAAGAATAATCGTTTTGAAACTGTGAGTGTGTGTATATATGTGTATACAGCATGGAGGTGTATAGCTGTAACTACACATTACAGCCTTGGAAGTGTATATATATCGCTCTCCTCGATCATGAAGCATATTCAGGGTTCTTATTTGAGCTCACACACGAACACACACACATCAATAACCACGGACACGAGTAATGACACACGGACGCGCATGATTACTTACGGACACGCATGATTACCCACGGACGCGCGTGATTACGCATGATAAGCAGGAATAAAATGAAAGCAAATGTGTCAGTCATGAGTGGCCCTTAGTAAAGCCAGATTGTGAAACATTGATTTATCTACCAGGAAGATCACCTCGGCTCTACCCTTTCTGGAAGAGTATCTAAATTGTAGATTTAGATACTCTTATGGCAGTTAATACATACGATTAACCGCCAAAGATATTCTTAATGAATCTAAACTAACTATAACGTCTTATAAATTCATATAAGCACAGATCTCCTGGTGTTGAGAGTGGGGTATAATGTTCCCTCCGTACCCCGGCTCACAGATCCCAGAATACAGGACATTTGATTGTTCTTTTAGAAGTTCCGGCGTCCAATAGAGCGTCGCTGGCGTACATGATCATAACGACGTCTAATGATGGACGCCACCGTGAGGCGTCCGGCCAGACATATAAACACAAGCACTTGCAATCCTTGTTCATGTACACTTTTGACACCACCTGCATAAGGGATGGAGGCTCATCCGAATATTCGGTTTAATAATATTCTTACGCATGTATTGGGTGCTTTCTTCGCCTCCCAGCAGTACGGTTATATAGCTTCTCAACAATAACAATGTTATTATAACAACAATAAGAATGATTTATACCGAGAAATCACAGGTTCTGGTGCCTGGGAGTCCTGAGTAAAACATGGAATGGCTTCAGGAGAGGCCTCTAGACTTCCTATAAATTCAGTAGAATCCGAGGAAATGTCCGCGAGAATTTCCAGCTCATGCGTCGAATTATCTTCTCTAAAACAGCACCACGGCAAGAAATGAACATTTCTCAACCAACTTTGCCAGTCCCGAGTTCTGGGCCTCATTGTTATATTCCCTCATTCCGTGCACGTCGGCTAGTTCTTCCTTGCATTTCGTGACAACTCTCCGCTGACTGAGTAATGCGACTGAGCTTTGAGCGGATTTCCAAGTATCCGATAATTTTCGCTTTTCTGAAGGCATTTGGTCCAACCGCTGTGCCTCAACTGACACGGATATAGCACCAGGCTTAGGTCGGTATACGCTTCAGCTTAGGGTTGAGAGGGCCCGCTTCCTGTGTTGTGTTAAGAGTTTGCTGTTCTTTATGTATTTCTGTGTGTGTGTGTGTGTGTGTGTGTGTGTGTGTGTGTTACAAACTCATGAAAGCAATATCTATGAAAGTGTTAAATCGTTCCCTGGAAGAGGGCCAATGAAACCAAGCAACTCTCCCAGTTAGACTCGTTGCTATTAGTATCCGCAAGGCAACGCAGATAGCATTGCCTGCATTCCTATCTTCCTATAATGCTGCGTGTGAGTAAGACTGAAGGACCCAACCAGAGCACTTAAAAGTTCCCACTGTGATTCGTGATCCCAAGATCACTCAAGGAGCATATCACTGGAATATTCTTGCAGATTTTCAACCTTTCCAACTTACTCCAAATAACTACCAACGAATATTCCGGAGTAGCTAATAATGGAGAATATCGTCTCAGTGCTGTAAGGTGCTTCTAGGGTTGATAGAGCACGCGTCCTTGTACAAGGCTCTCGACCTCGGATGAGGTCGTACGAGGTCGTATATCGACCTTTCATTGTTCCACCTCGTGCAGCCGTGTTTTCATGTGTATTTCGAGCCCTTAGTTCTGTTATTTCCCATCGCCTTGCCACTTATGATTCTACCAAGCTCATATTTTCCCCAGCAAGCATACTTGAGTCTGCAACAATGAATCAACAGGTAAATATAACCATCAGAGTCTCATCTTTTGTAAGGTAAGAGGAAGTTTGCAAGACTTGGAGCAATCAATGACGTATTTAAGATAAATCTATCTACAGTTAAATTTAAAGGATAAAAGACACATTAAAGGTATAAACCTGACACTATGTACAAGCTTTCAAACAGGATCTCCTCTTAACCATGGAGAAATGGTGAAGATTACAGCGGATTTGAAAGTCGTGAGGCCGCCAATGGGTTCAGAAACCTTGGGTAAAGATGAGTGAACATAGGTTTCTGAAAATGATTGGGGGTCAACCCATAGGACAATTCAAATCCCAAATGCAGGCAGTTTTCAGTTCCAGCGTCACAGTGTCTCGATGCTGGATAACGTGGTCACGTTATCACATCCGACGATCTGGAAGTAACTTTCGAAAAGTAATTGCAATATATATATATATATATATATATATATATATATATATATATATATATATATATATATATATATATATATATATATATATATATATATATATATATATATATCGCACCAGTTTCATGGAATGACCTTCATCACCACTGCAGTTGTATACACCACCCACTCTTTTCTTCACTGTAACCATCATCACTACACACAATTACCATCACTCTCACCATCCTTGTTACTCACTATCTTCATTGATGTAACCGTCTTCTCTATACCCCTTTCATCATTGTAACTATCTGCACTAAATGTGGACATCCTCATCTTAAATACTATCCCTCACTATCCCCTCACCGCCCCTCACAACCCCTAACTACCTCTCACACCCCCTCACTATCTCTCACTACCCGTCACCATCCTCACTATCCCTCACAACAGCCCATCCTCCTGTTTAAATGATACTTATACTAACGATCTGGACCATCGTACATATTTTGACATAATAGACAATTACAAAGTAAAATTCGGAACAACTGAATTTGAACAAACCGGTAAAAGGTTTTGGTATTTATGTTGCTAATAAAACCTGACCTAACAAACATAGGCATAGTACACGCTATCTAAGGCCTGATATAAAACATACATGTGCTATACTAGGACCGAGAATTATTCATATTTGACTTTTAGCTATATTTTTCCGAACGCCATCAAGTGAATAGTACCACATTCTACTATCTAATTATGCATTACGTTAATATGTGTACAATGGTCGGCATAGTTCTAATCGTCTTGCCTTCAACCTCAAACAGACTGACATTGACAAACTAAATATTAAATTACATTCTCCCTATTTCTTTATAATACATTTAAGCAAGATTCAACTTACACGTTCCTTATAAACCAATAATAACATTGTCTTCATTTGAAGAAAAAGTTTATAGAAAGTATCAGAAAAAAACCTTCACTACCCGACCACGATAAACATCACCGGGTCGCAACAGGAGAAAAACTGACCCCTACCTGAAAGGTATTTCGTCACAGGGAAAAGGTCAGGCCACCGTGAAAGAGGTAATCGTCTAGGTTTGTGTTCCCTGTGCGGGTCGAGTGGCACTCGAAGCTCCAGCCGGTGAGGGCGATAGCTTCGAGAGCCACCTGTGTAAGAGAGGCAGGAGGGATTTGGGAGAGAGGGAGTGTATGTTCAGCTAGATATACACAGCTGTGTGTGTGTGTGTGTGTGTGTGTGTGTGTGTGTGTGTGTGTGTGTGTGTGTGTGTGTGTGTGTGTGTGTGTGTGTGTGTGTGTGTGTGAGTGTGTGTGTGTGTGTATGTACTCACCGAGTTGTACTCACTCAGTTGTGCTTGCGGGGGTTAAGTTCGACTCTTTGGGCCCTGTCTCTCGACTGCCAATCAACTGGTGTACAGGTTTCTGTGACTCTTGAGTTCTATGACATATGTATTTTATTGATTTTGTGTGTGTGTATTCACCTAATTGTATACATATATATATATATATATATATATATATATATATATATATATATATATATATATATATATATATATATATATATATATATATATATATATATATATATATATATATATATATATATATATATATATATATATATATATATATATATATATATATATATATATTCACCTAGTTGTGCTTGCGCGTGTTGAGCTCAGGCTCTTTCAGCGCGCCTCTCACACACACACACACACACACACACACACACACACACACACACTGCACCATACAGCGAGAAAGAACTCAAAGAGGAAGTACGACAGACCATAAAATATTAACATGCCAGAACGAACAAAAAGTTTAGAGCATCCCAACCCATCAATTCGCAGCCTCTGAAGAGAAGACGTCAGGACGAGCGTCAACATTTGCTCGGAACGAGTAGTATAATAGGTAGACAAAAGCGAGACAGCGAGTGTATACAGGATTAACTGACCTATTAGAATCATCCTTGCTCGACCTTTGAAGAAAATCGCTGCGTCTCATGCCGTGAATTCAGTACTTTTTTTAGGTAAGATTATATCTGCGGTGAATTTAAGAGCGACACCGAATACAGTAATTTTAGGTGTCTGTAACTATTTGGAAATCGGCTACTATTAGGAAATTGGTAGTTTTTAGGTAATTTATAAACCATTTACAGTTTATCCAGTGATATGCATGTGTTTTATTCATTTTGATGTGTGAATTGTGCTGCATATTTCATAAGCATATTTTTTCTAGTAACGTTTAACATCAGGATTGCAGGAAAGCAGTTTTCATTACCATTATTCAAGTATCATTTTTATTTTCAGTATAATCAAATTCCTGGCCTGAAGCATTTGTTGGATCAAAGCCTGTAACATTTCAACCTCTGATCTTTGATTGGGATTAACAAACACCCGAATGCACGACCAAAAGAAATTTCCTTCTGCAGGGAGCTTGGAAGAAAGGAATGAGAAGGACGGGTGCGTAAGAGACAGTGATAGATAGTGAAACACACACAAGCAGAAGAACAGATAGTGATAGATATTGAGATAGAAGAACACACAGACAGAGCAGCAGAACAGTCAACATAAGTACATAAATCACAAGCGCCATCATTCGGATATACTGGCAACAGGATCACCTCCCAAATGCAACAAATAACAAAGATAATCGTGAACATTTGTTAAATTTCTTAAAACATTTGTTAAAATATCAAGAAATACTCCGTTTTTTTCCCCCATCGTAGAAACTAAAATACTTGTATTAACTTAGCGATAAAAAAAGGTTCACTTTTCCAACAATTTTTCTTCCTGTTTACTTCCCGCCATGTTCGGGGCACTGAGGTAAAATGCATTAGGAAAACGGAGACAAGTGTCACCCTCAACTTGTGTATCTTGATGAAGTTACATCCAGCCAAGTGCCAGCTCGGCCTCGGGTAAAGTGGAGTGTGACGTGCTCGTGAGTGAATGGAAACAAAAAATACTTGAAATATAAACCCAAATTTAACTGGTTTCTCTAAATGTATAATTAAATTATTGACACCATCTTTAACATATATATATATAATGTACATTAATATAAGTTCAATATATAACATATATTAATGTAATTTCAGCATATAATGTACATAAATTTAAGTTCAATATATAACGAACATAAATATAAGTTCAGTATATTATGTATATAAATATACGTTCAGTAATTTTATATTTTATGTTCAATCAATATATATAAGAGAGAATGTATCTGTCTTTTCAAAGTAGGGGCCCCACGAAACTTTGCAGGGTGAATGGTCAGAGTTACGGGCAGTGCATAGGGGTAGTCAGGATCAAGCCCCCATATCCCTTTTTCCCTTAAATGGCGAATTCTACTAATTTCTAATCTCACTCAATATAAATAATCCATCCTCACTAAGATTTGTCTAGCACTTTAAACGTTAGGATGGAAGATAGTGAAGATAGTACTTGGAAGATGGGAAAAAAAGGGCAAGATATGGAAAGAGATGAAAAGGGGGAAGGAGATGGGGAGAGAATGGGACTACGTGAAGATAGAATTTAGTGAAAATAGTTACAGGGATGAAGGGAAAGTGGTTGTAGATTATTAGGAAAGATTGTTGATGGTAGTCAAGGTGCTGAAGGGTAGGAAAGATGATGTAGCAGGTGGTGAAGGGAAGTTGAGAAGGGAGGGGAATTATCAGGAGAAAGGACCAAGCCATTAAGACTATATAACACTTGGAAACGATCAGAATAAGGATTTGGGATGGAACAGAGGGAAGGAATGGTGACCAACCACTTGGACGGACGGGGATTGAACGCCGACCCTGCATGAAGCGAGACCGTCTAGGAAGTTGAGAAGAGAGAGGAGAGAAGGGAGATTGAGAAAGAAAGGGGGGAGTGGGGAAAGGGGGAGGAAGAAAGACCCGAGCGCAGCCACCTCCAAGTATATATATAATTTTAACACAAGAAGTTAACTAGTGTTTCTGTCTCCTTAAGCTCAGACAATGTAAGGGTTTTGACAAACAAAAAATGTCAACTCCCAGACTTCAGTCTGCTCCTTACCAAAGCCTTCGTAAGAAGTTGCGAGCGTCTCAAGCCGGTAAGCTGAGGATTGACTTCTTTCTCGGTCTTGGGGTGCAGCTTTTATTCTAGTTCTTCCTATAGTCCCTTATTATTCTGGGAGTCCTAGTTATATTTAGGAGAGTTCTCTCTGTTATTCAAATAGTTCTCGCTATTATGATGGCTGCTCTCGCTATTATGATGGCTGTTCTCGCTATTATACTGATAATTTTCGCTATTATACTGATAATTTTCGCTATTATACTGATAGTTCTTGTTATTATACTGATAATTCTGGTAATTATGCTGATAGTTTTCTCTTTTATTCTGATAGTTCTCACTACTATTATGGAAGTTCTCATTATTATTCTGAACGTTCTCGTAATTATCCTGAGATTATACTATTATTTTGATTATACATAAACATTATACTATTAGTTTGATTATACATATACATTATACTATTATTTTGATTATACATGTACATTTTACTATTATTTTCATTATACATATACATTATACTATTATTTTGATTATTCATATGCATTTTACTATTATTTTGATTATACATTTGCATTTTACTATCATTTTGATTATACGTATACATTATACTCTTATTTTGAAAGTTCTCACTTTCATTCTGATAGCTCTCGCTATTATTATGATAGTTCTCGCTACTGTATTGATATTCCTCGCTATTGTACTGATGGTTCTCGCTATCTTTTTTTCCGTGGTATTCTTGCAACGGGGAAAATCCTCTTCCCTCCCCTCCACTCTTCCTGCTCTCACCTCTGACCTCTCCACAAGTTAACCCACAAGGTTAACTTGTAAGTTAACTTGTAACTCACAAATTACCCCTCACGGGCCTGGTCAGAGACCGCGGGGTCTTGGGGGACATTGATCCCCGGGACGAACTCAAGGAAAACGATTTAAGTAACACATTAACCCACAGGAAAGACTGTCTCTCCATTTCGCCTCTCAGTAGAACTTCCTTTAAAAAAAATCGTAAACAAAAAAGTGAGGTGAATTATCAACTTTGCGCTCTGGCTTTGGTCTCTCGCTGTGATCTCGCATAACTCCTGTTAGTCTTTTCTACGTTCCTTGATTTCGTTCAGTTGCCTCTATAACTGCCTCTGTAACTGCCTCTATAACTGCCACCGCTTCCTCTCTCACACACACACACACACACGCAGTCTTTTTCGGAAGCTGTTGTTTCTATAAGTGTTTTTCGGTATTTCAGTCTTTGCTATCCCATTGAAGCTGTACTCTGATCAAATGCTTTCCCCTCACTTCCTCACTACGGGTTGCCCACACAGCTCGTGTGGTTAGTAAACCTTATGAATGGCAAGGAAAAGTAAAGAAAATATTCGAGACTAAGTGCCACTCTGTGATTGTGTGTTAAGGAAGAGTGTTTCTGACTGTGTGTTAAGGAAGAGTGTGTCTGACTGTGTGTTAAGGGAGTGTGTCTGACTGTGTGTTAAAAGAGAGTGCATATGTGTGTGTTAAAGGTGACTGCCTCAATAGCTGAGATAAATTGTAAATACAATAATTATATAAAACATGATAAAAGAAAAACAATATTTATTAGGAAAACAATTTCCACTGTGAGTCATTTCCTCATTAATTTAGCTGGGAAATTTCAGGGGGGAAACTACCCCAGGACCCCATTCCGGGGAAGACCCCAGGATGGGGTCTACCCCCATCCCTAACTCCACCCCCTGCAGCGACGCTAATTGTTTTCCAAGGAGAAACAACGTAATTTCAGCCACACATCTCAAACGACGGTAAATAAACACATAAGTATTAATTTTCCCAGTGGAAACGCCGACTTTAAGAGATAGCGCTATAGCAATATTGAAGCTAAATTTTAAACAGCATTCTTACTGTTAATATAGAAGAAACAGGCTTGTTTTCCACGAGAGAAAACACGCTAGATGCCTCTAAAATAATTTTATAGTTAGAATATATATATATATATATATATATATATATATATATATATATATATATATATATATATATATATATATATATATATATATATATTATATATATATATATATATATATATATATATATATATATATTATATATATATATATATATATATATATATATATATATATATATATATATATATATATATATATATAATGTGTTATTTATGACTGTTCCGGGTCATAAATAACACATTTTTCCCCAAGAGAAGCAGAAAATGTGAGGTGCCCCAAGTTTACATGAGAGTTCATGTATATTTCAATATATTTCCGCCAGCCGCGTCCATGTTTACATCCTTCAGAGTCAAGCAGTTAACAGATGGAGGAAGGACAGTTGTTTTCCCAGGAGAGTCTGTGCCACGTAGCAAATATCTTTCCAAAGGGTGTAATTACGTCTTGTCATTTTTTGCTGGTGTGTCTGCGTTCATGTTGAAGGGGTTTTAGTGAAACACAGGTGTTTATATATATATATACGGGATGTTGGCAGGTGTTTATTTATATATTCTGCATGACTGGCATGTGTTTAAATGTACCTGGATGTTGTTAGATACGATCCCTGTCACACACACGAAAAATCTCTCTTCAATTTCGTGTGTTTAATTTCGTTTCCCTCCTGTGTTTAGTTTCGTTTCCTTCCTGTTCTCGTTCAATGTTTTCGTTCGTTCGTGACATCATTAATAAATTTAACGTTAGTAGTGTTTCTAGATAATTTGAATCGAGAGCTGAATATTGGATGGCAATGAAGTACGAGTTTGATGCATGTGGAAATATCAGGGCAAAAATATCTCTGTCAGGAAATAATACATAAAATAATGAACTGCTGTTTATGATGTCGAAAATATTTTTTATTTGGGGTTATAATACTCTCGTGACAGCCTGGCAGAAAACGGGAATTTTATATATACATGCAGGCGTGCATATGTATGTATAAATACACAAACATACATGCAATCATATACACACACACAGACATGCATACTTACAAGACCAAAACTCGCGCTCTTTCTCTGTCTCTCTCTATGACTCTCTCTTTCTCTATCTATCTCTCTCTCTCTCTCTCTCTCTCTCTCTCTCTCTCTCTCTCTCTCTCTCTCTCTCTCTCTCTCTCTCTCTCTCTCTCTCTCTCTCTCTCTCTCTCTCTCTCTCTCTCTCCTCATGGGTCGAGGACCGGCCTAACGTGACCATCATAATATGCTTTGCCACGCCAACCACAGACCTTGACGGGATATGCATGTGACGTCCATTTGGCTGCACTTGTTTTGGACAGAGCCAGAGAGGCAGACAAAGGAAGACAGACAAAGACAGCCAGATAAAGAGAAAGGAAGACAGACATAGAGAGGCAGACAAAACAGAAAGGGCAAGTAGGTAGGAGAAGAAGAATAAAAGTTAAGCATAAGCTTCGCTGGCATTTCCACCCCATTGGCTCACTTGACATATTGAAAGGAGTTTTAGCACTTAAATCTCGACTTTGTCGCTCAGTATAAATAATGGAACTAAGGAGCCATGAACGCTTTCTGTTCTGATTTTATCCCTCTTGAAGAATATTAGCTTTCCAGGCTCCTCGTTCGAAGCAATAGTTTCGAGGGTCACAAAGAGGCTCCCGGGTCACAAGAGGAACACGATAGTTACTTTGGTTGTCCAAGACACGAATGATTACGTGAGACACAAAGGGTTTCGTGGATTGCAAAGGAGGAGGTGAAGCAGCAGTAATAGAAGCAGCAGCAACAATAACAGCTGTTGCTGCAGGGATGGCAGCAGCAGCAGCAGAAGCAGCAGCAGCAGCAGCAGCAGCAGCACTGGTAGATGTTTCATCGATTATGGCTGACATCGTTTTCTCTCACTTTATCCTTGTACAACACCACACACTCCAGACGAACTCTGACCCCTCTCCCCCAGTCTCCTCCACGCTCACATCCCCCCTTCTCACCCCACACTCCTCCACACTCACACACACCCTCTCACCCACACTCACGACCCCTCCCACACTCCTCCACACTCACACACACCCTCTCACCCACGATAACAGCGAAAGATGGCAATAATAATCATTTTGATTATACAAAATAGTGTTTAAGGGTTAGAACAAGGAAAGTGTGGGGTTTAGTTAAGAGGAGCAGTTCGCTCCGCATACGACCAACCGGGAATTAGATGAACTGTTCATTCGTTATAGAAAAGAACTTACAGAGGCGACAAGTTCGATATAAATCTAAGGTTTTGCTGCGCATATTTTATCCCCCATGTAGAAAAGCGGCGTGTGCATCGTGTTGTTGAGACGTGTGCAAAGAGTGAAACTTGTGTGCAAAGAGTGACACTTGTGTGTAAAGAGTGACACTTGTGTGTAAAGAGAAACACTTGTGTGCAATGAGAGACATTTATAAGTTAATGGCATCAAACGAGTAAACCATCTTCAGCACAGAGTGGTTCAGTGCACTCAAAGTCTATTCTTAAATTAAACTATTTCAAAAGTTTCACTTTTCAAATTTAACTTTAAACTTAAGATTCACGCTGTGAAAAACATGTTTTAAGAAGCATCACTGATTTTTTTATTTTATTTTTTTGGCATGAAGATCAATTACTTTTAACATGGTCTGGTTATCTTATTTTGCTCAACATCCACTGGAGTTTCCAGTGGCTCGAGGTCTTGGCTCCAGAGCCAGTAATGAGGAGAAAAGATTACACCAAGTGAGTTACCTCGGATAGTGAAACTTGGTTTGTTGATTGGCAATAATTACGCACAGATTCCCCGTGATGTAATTTTATATAGTGTTGTATTAAAGTGCATAGAATTAAAATAGGGAGGTAGAAGATTAAATATATAATAATAATAATAATAATAGTAATAATAATAATAATACTAATAATAGTAATAATAATAATAATAATAATAATAATAATAATAATAATAATAATAATAATAATAATAATAATAATAATAATAATAAATTATATTAATGAGACTTCGAAGACATCCTGCAGATGATTGAACACTGACTTTTCCAGGTGACATGAGAGTACATGAAAAAATCCCATCACTGGAAGCGTCAAAACATTACTGTCTTCTGGTGTAGTTAAGTTATGGTTCTTTCAGATAAACTGATGGCTGTCTCATGAAGGCGTCAGATATACAGGCCTGTCATAAGATAACAGTGTGATGTATCAATGAGTTGGGTTAACAATGACAGTAACGTATTGAGGGGAGGGACATGATTTCCTATCCCCGAAGACCTGTTAGTGGGTGACATGTAAAAATTGTATAGCTGGTTTCTCTTGGTGCCTTCCAAACTCCAAGTGAGTTCAGTCATTTTTCTAGTTGTGTTTATTTTAGGCTTGACGTGGGTGTGTCGGTAGTGAGCTTGTCTACTAAGGCAAGAGGTTTGAGTTCGCTCCCTCCGACATGCAAGCTAAACGAGTTACAACTTCCATAGTTGCAGTTTAATTGAATTATTTATAAACTTTATGATTTTAAGACTGATTATTATCGCACGTAAGTTCACTAGTTGCTTTAGCTGCTTTCTTTAGTTGTCTTTAATTGCTTTCCTTAATGAATATGTCCTACTGAGGATGACGGAGAGAGAGAGAGAGAGAGAGAGAGAGAGAGAGAGAGAGAGAGAGAGAGAGAGAGAGAGAGAGAGAGAGAGAGAGAGAGAGAGAGAGAAGGGAAAAACTGTATCAGCCGAACACAAAGACAGAATAAAAAAGACCCAAAAAACAAGATTATCCTCAAATATTATAAAACCCCTATTGAACAGCACTTAACTAACACAACAACATCAATCCTCTTAAGAAATAAAATCCCCAGCCCTTTTCTCATTACGTAAGATGACCTAAAATAATATTTCTCAAGCACAACAACCAATATTTATATTATTTACCGAAACAAAACAACCCGAACCCGGTTTCTGGTGTCAAGGTGAGATTTTCTGTACGTGGTATTGGAAATTAGTGCTAATTGGTTCATTATCCCTCGGGCTGGCTAGATTCGTCGGCAGCAGAGTGGCAGGTCCTGGTAGGAGGAGTCTGTCTGTGTGATGTGTGTGAGTATTTGCAGAAAGAGACGATAGGAGGATGAGGAGAAAGAGAAATATGAGAGATACGAGTATGAAGGACGCGTAAAGGGATGACTAGAAGTAGAAAAATATGATATAAAGTAGAAGATTATAGAAATGAATACTTTAGAAAAAAATATTTAAGATAAATAATAGCCGTATGATGAAGTGGAAATAATAGGACTAAGGAAGAATAAGATGAAAGGAAGAATTATAGTGAAGCAAGAGAAAGAGTACCAAAGTTGTCAGCATGAACTTCTTCGTTGTAGGAGAAGAAAGCAAACGGAATGAGAGGCGGAGAAGAGACAGTTAAAGCAAACAAAATACATTAAACGTAACAGTGATAAGAACCTTGAGAAAAGATTAATTACGTTAACGACCAGGAAATTAGAAAGGCTTTAGTAAGGAGCTTGAAGTCGCCCCTGGAAGATCGTTTAAGTGAGGACACATTCACACACACACACACACACACACACACACACACACACACACACACACACACACACACACACACACACACACACACACACACACAAACACAGCGCATGAAAATACTGCAATATTGGTCCAGGTGATCTAAATGCTAAACTGGACGCCCGTAATGAAGAAAATTCCATTTCGGTGAATCGTTCTTTCATGAGAAAAATAAGAATGGTTGGGTCCCATGACCTGAATATCCAGAGAGCATTTCATGGACTCTGTCAGAAACGAGACGGAGACAAGTTCGTTTTATGATAGTGAGTTAAAAAGAGGCAAGAGAAAGAGCCATCGAACGGTGTTTGGATTCAGGAAATGGAGGAAAAAGGTTATCAACTGAGGAATTGAAGCGTGTATATGACGGTTTAGTAGTAGCGATGATAGCGAAACGTCGATATATGACTAAAAATATTAAATCACTTAAGGCTCCATTCCTACACATGACTTCTAGGAACATTATTGCTCAGGAATATTACAAGGAGCGTACATGACGATTTGATAAGTAGAGTGATCTACTTAGGATTCGTTCTACACCCTACAACCAGGTGTGGTAATATAGGGCGAGAATGCTCTCTTATGGTCCGAACTATGCTTACGTGCTATGCTGGTGTTGTGACTCTTATTGTAATTTATGTATTATACTTTTTACGTAAACTTTCCCAGATATAAATGTACAACAATTTATGAATACAGTCTTTGATTGATTACGTTATCTTATTGCGATATCTGTGTATTGGGCCTGAAAACACCCTTGAATCATTTAGATAAAATAACTACACCTCTACTTTGTTATCAGTAAAATCGTGTAAAAGATTCGTGATTCAGTGAACTATTCTAAGTATTAAATTGCCAGTCGAAACCTTACTTAACCGAACATAATTCAACATAGTCTAACCAAATAACCTACTTTAATATATCATAACTAATCTAACCTAACCTAACCTAACTTAGCCTGATTTACCCAAACCTCCATCTATTAGTTTATTCCGTAAAAAACGAATAGAGAGAGAGAGAGAGAGAGAGAGAGAGAGAGAGAGAGAGAGAGAGAGAGAGAGAGAGAGAGAGAGAGAGAGAGAGAGAGAGAGAGAGAGAGAGAGAGAGAGAGAGAGAGAGAGAGAGAGAGAGAGAGAGAGAGAGAGAGAGAGAGAGAGAGAGAAAGAGAGTGAGTTTATCTTCTCGTTCTTGCGTTCATCATCCAGGTTGGCAATATACCTTGAACACTTATTTACTGCTATTGGAAGCTGAGGCATTAGAAAATCTCACCCAGAAGAAACAGTAGACTTGGTAGAGACTGTGGAGAATGTCACAATAACGTTGTGACCCCCATCACAATTCAGTCTTGGAGGGGGGGATGGTGTTGACATCAATTGCTGGAAATAAGTATGATTAATTTGTCGAGTGATTCTTCCAACTATACTGGTAAATTATATTTTTATGCTTGTTTTCCATATGTAATTTATTTATTTATTTATATGTATAAAATGTATCATACTGTATTAAAATTTGATTGTAAGGCACATTTGGCATACAAGTTATTGCTTATAATGGGATTGTTTTAACAATCCTATTATAAGCAATAATGGGATTATTACAGTATAGTGGGGTGTTGACTCCATTACAGTATAGTGGGGTGTTGACTCCATTACAGTATAGTGGGGTGTTGACTCCATTACAGTATAGTGGGGTGTTGACTCCATTACAGTATAGTGGGGTGTTGACTCCATTACAGTATAGTGGGGTGTTGACTCCATTACAGTATAGTGGGGTGTTGGCTCCATTACAGTATAGTGGGGTGTTGACTCCATTACAGTATAGTGGGGTGTTGACTCCATTACAGTATAGTGGGGTGTTGACTCCATTACAGTATAGTGGGGTGTTGACTCCATTACAGTATAGTGGGGTGTTGACTCCATTACAGTACAGTGGGGTGTTGACTCCATCACAAAACACTGGATAAGGAAGAAGGACCAACACATGAACATAACCTGAGCTTCAGCTGATGATGCGTGGGCTCTCTGCAGGTAGAAGGTAATTAGGCACGAAAGGGTGAATACAAAGAGGATTAGGATTAGAGAGCAATGGAACTGGGGGAGATGAAAGGAGAGAAAAGGTCTATTATATTAGACACTTTAGCTACTGTTCCCTCATTTGTAAAAGAGAAACCATTATTATTGACTGCTGTACAATGCAAAAATGTCAGCTTAATCCAAGAAAAATATGAAGAGAGGTAGACAAACAAATAGGAAAGGGAGAAGCAGAGGAAAGGAGTGAAGAATTAAAACAAAACTACACGAAAAAGCAAGCAGATGAAGGAGGTAAACAACATATCCTTCCTTCTGCTATATTCAATTTGCAGCCAATTATAATATGTGGCGTATGAGACTACATAATATGTGGCATTATGAGAATACATATTATGTGGCAGTTCTGAGAATACATAATAAACTAATGACGGGCGTTAATTAAGACTGCGTCCTCGGGAAATACGTCCCAAATAATTTATTGTGTTATTTAGATTTGGTTGATGTTCGGCTTTAGACCTATTCGCCACTGGAGGGTTATTATAGACCTGACAACTTCATGGTCAAGTATACTTTTGTCGATAAAATTGCAACCTGCCGTCTGACCCAGTTTTCACATGTTCCAATAGCATCTTATCTGTCACATCTGATGCAAACATTGTATATAATCAGGTTAAAACAATCACATTATAAACAATAATTGTATGCCAAATGTGCCATACAATCAAATTTTAATACAGTATAATACATTTTATACATATAAATAAATTACATATTGAAAACAAGCATAAAAATATAATTTACCAGTATAAGTTAGAAGAATCACTCGACAAATTAATCATACTTATTTCCAGTAATTGATTTATAATTGAACAAAACTTCCAATCGTGAAGGCTGTCTCTTCTCTCTCTCTACTCTCGCTACTATTAAAAATCTGAAGTCGTAGGCATAATCCCTCGTTCAGCCCAGCTCGCTCAGGACCCTAAAGACGGCACTTTTTAGGTACTAAGAACGATTCATGTCTCTCTCTCTCTCTCTCTCTCTCTCTCTCTCTCTCTCTCTCTCTCTCTCTCTCTCTCTCTCTCTCTCTCTCTCTCTCTCTCTCTCTCTCTCTCTCTCTCTCTCTCTCTTCCTCTCTCTCTCTCTCTTTATCTACCTATTAATGTATCTACTTATTAATGTATCTTTTATAATCAAATCGTGAATTATAATTTTCTAATATAATAATTCAAATATATATATAATATTTTTCCACAAAATTGTTAAATTAACTGGATATTCCAGCAGACTGAATATAAATTTTATCTTCCAGCAGATTAAACACAGACTAGAACTTGAGCACCGCGCTTGTTTTCGGCCATGAAAAAATATCAGTCGAAGCACAGGGGATAAAAAAGTACCCGAATTGCCTGAGGACCGTGTTGCAGAGTCGCCCATAAAGTTAAGTCCGGCTGAGATGCCCAAATGCTTCAGCTTCCAACAGCAGTAAAGATGAGGTGTTCCAGGCACAGTGCCAACCTTGGTGGGGTGATGAACTCTCTGATAACATTACGAAGATGAACTCTCACTCTTTCTCTCTGTCTCTGTCTCTGTCTCTCTCTCTCTCTCTCTCTCTCTCTCTCTCTCTCTCTCTCTCTCTCTCTCTCTCTCTCTCTCTCTCTCTCTCTCTCTCTCTCTCTCTCTCTCTCTCTCTCTCTCTCTCTCTCTCTCTCTCTCTCTCTCTCTCTCTCTCTCTCTCTCTCTCTCTCTCTCTCTCTCTCTCTCTCTCTCTCTCTCTCTCTCTCTCTCTCTCTCTCTCTCGTGACAACCTAATTACGTAAATTTTTATTTGTTATTCTGAATGGTTTTCAGTATTCTAGATATTTCAGCCGTTAATATCATTACCAATGAAAAGAGTCACCCAAATGTAAAGCTTCTATGGGAATCTCTGTGCCTTATCTCCGTGGGCCTCTTATAGTTCACATCAACAATCGGTAATCAGATGATGAGAGAGGATCCTTTGTCCACGTTATTAAACTCTTATTCCACTATGCTCATCACCTTCGTTTATTGTTTATTCACACGCCCTTTCGTCATATACATAGTTTAATAAGAAGTCGAAAATAAGTGTAATGAAATGTAGTATTTACCCAAGAGGGTGGGAACGTTCATGCCTAGACTCGTTAGTATATGTAGAAGACTGTTGGAAAGGGAAAAATAATTGAGTGGGATCTAGTTTCCGAGCCTTCTGAATTAAGGTGGTAGTCTTCTATAGCAACACTATGTAGGGGTAGCAACGCTTTGGGGATCGGTGTTAGAAAGTTCTGTGGGGAATGATACTTTGTAAATGTTTATTTATTACTATTTTTATGTAAAGTTGATAAACTCAGCGTTTTACTTGTAATCGAAAACTCATTGTGAAAATACGTTCTCTAACTACATATTTTAACGTAATTTATTTATCTTCCATGTTACTTTAATTTAAAAAAATGGTACTAGAAAATGTTACAACAAAATGATAATATAAATAATTTTATAGCATAATTTTACCGATACCAGTTGAAGAAAGGTAATTTTTCCAACAATTATCTAACCTTTCCATTCTGAATATTTATGTTAGCTGGGTGAAGGCAATTTGTGGATGAAATAGGCAATGTTTGCCAGTGACAAGCTATCGTATTTTTTGGTCAATCTCCCCACTGGAGAAAATAGCATTTGTTTTCGTTTACAATTGATGGATTTGAGCATTTTATCAGACTCGTATCATCGGTGAGTTAATAATATAAATAATATACTATGTTTTAACTTTGACCTGTGTTCGTGTTTGTGTTGTGTGTGTTCGAGTACATGTGCTTGCATATGTGTTGGCGTAATCATATTTATGTGTGCAGTGTGTGTGTGTATTCGTGTTCACACATTTATGCATAACTAAGATGTAACAGCATGAAAGAAATACAGAGGGCACAGCACAAAGTACGTAACACTTACAAAGAGAAAATAAATGAATAAGCAAGAATCGAAGTCAATATGAAAACGATTTGGCATCCAAAGCCAAGTCGGAGCTTTGAATGCTAAATCTAATGCTAAAACCACTTCACAACCAGATCATGAATACAAATCCCATGTTTAATCGGCTATCTTGGCAGACAGAAGAAGCAAGCAAGAACAAAATTAAGAATTCACATGATGTACACATTGACAAGTTCCAAGAACTCGTCATATTGAAACATGTGATAACTCTAGACAGCGGATATTATCCACTAAGATACACTGGATATAACGAATATATGATTTGCAGGCGATAAGTCACAATAACGTGGCTGAAGTATGTTGACCAATCCACACACACTAGAAAATGAGGGGACGACGACGTTTACGGTCCGTCCTGGACCATTCTCAAGTTGCTTGTGAATATATGATTTTTCTATGTAACAGGGGCGCTTCAAGACGCATGGGAAGCTTTCAATATAGTTACAATATACATGAAGGGAAGATCAATAAAGGAACTTCAGAATTAAAGACTTACCATTAACAGCCATCTTTTGTAAATATTAGGGAAATCATAGAAGAAACTCGTTGATCACAAAGAAACGATTAACTTCAAATGAAAACGATTAAGACATGAATTCAGTGAAGGAGAATCCTGCTTAACAAGGTTAATAAAGTTTAATACCAGGATTAACAACCGGGGCGAAATGGTTTTAAAAGGAATTAGTAGACCAATGATGCTATGTTCAACCTAATGAACAGCACAACTATCAGGCATAGAGAGGGTCGTAAGAGTCATCCCAAGTCAGAAAGACATCGCAAGACATCCTACATCATCTTCATCGTAAGACATGCAAATGGCTATGAACAGGACGGAAGGAAAAGTATTTGAAATACAGCAAAAAAGGGTAAATATGGCAGTAAAAATATAAATGTAAAGATTATATATAATACAAAAAGTAATTACAAGAAAAACCAATAGCTAGAACAGCTGTTCTTGAAGGAATTCTCAATGTACACTAAAAAAATATATATACTACACAGACACTCTTCACATACTTCCAACGCGCCAGCATACTGATTCCAGAATACGAGACGAATACAATTTAGAATGCAAAACCAATTATCAAGGTAGTCTTTCCCTCTCCTCCTAAAAAAATATTTAATCCTGTTTTTTTATAAATTAAATATGCAAATGAGAAATTAGCAAGGTCCCTTTTTGTCCTGTGTTTTCCAGTAGGCACGTAAAGCCAGGATGGAAGGCGATGCTGGCCAGAAATTTTGTCACAATGAGGGACAGAAAAGTACGGAAGGACGTGCTGGAATGTAAAACCAGAGCGCTTATATGATAGTACCTGAGAGGGCACAGACGGTCGGGCAAGAAATACTCTTGACTCCGCTTCAGCATCACAAGAGTTTCTGGTCCAACCTCACGTCATCTGTTAAGATTTGTTCTTTCACATCTTGTCATGAGCTGGATAAGCGGATTTGTATACCCGGTCTGTATATTTGTATATTCCTCAGCTTTTAAAACGTCTAAATCATGTATCCTCTTCTTTCATTTTTCTGGTATTTGTGATGTCAAATCATTTAATTAATTTTTCATAACTCAAATGTTAAATTTAAGTTTTAAGTTTCGTTGTGTATCTCTGGCACTGTAAATAAAAATTCTTGCTTCAGAAGATGATAACTCCTTGTTTGTGCTGGATATAGCAATTCCTGTTCTGCTGAAAGGAAACATATTTCTCTCTCTCTTAAATAACAGTCTCCTGTGGGACACTGACCAAGACCTGACAGTATGTAAATGCAGTATTCTTTACAGTGTAAGAACGTGTGTTAGTTGGAGGCAGGGGTGAGGTGTGTGTGTATGTGTGTGTGTGTGTGTGTGTGTGTGTGTGTGTGTGTGTGTGTGTGTGTGTGTGTGTGTGTGTGTGTGTGTGTGTGTGTGTGTTGTTTATTCGCTTATCTTATTAACTTAATTATCAGAAAAAGTTGGTTAAAATTCAGATGTGGTTCTACTTTGGACATCTGGATCTAGTTCTGGCGTGGATGTATGCAACCGACTGATTATATATAATAAAAGCAATTCTATTTTAAGTTAATATTAAAACATCATCTATATATACTCTAGATAAATTCCGAATCTTTAATCTTCAGATGAACACGGCAATTAGTTCAATGTTCTTAAATATTGTTTGTGTTCTCTAAGTCGCTTGATGTAAGGGTTATTACATTATCTACATTCCCACTTTTTTAAGTAAAGTCCATTACTTTTTCATCCCCCTCCCTTGCTTCGTTTCTTAGCCTAGTCTCAAACCCAAGTCTATGCTTCTCCTGCTTGGCAGACTCCGCTAAATCCAATCTTCCGAACTTGCTGACGCCTTCACAAACGAATATCAAACTTTACACAACTCTCATTCTACTCGTGTAACAACGTTCCTAGCCCCTGCTGGCGGTCTCCCAGGGTACAAGCAATGTAGGCAAGATTCTCAGCGCGTTTGTGATCACTCGTGAGTCTTTTCCCCGGCGTTCTGTGGTAGTTTATGGGCGATTTTAGTAATCGTCTGGAGCCATGAGCGATATGGTGAGTGGAAAGAGAATTTTAGGGAGTCTGGGAGTGGCGTTTAACGTGTAAAGACAGGAAAGTGAGCGGCAAAAGGGTGCCATGAAGTCGTTCAATGAGATTGCTTTTGAGTTACTAGATACTGAGATTAAATGTCAATGTTTGGTCATTTTTTTTTGTCTCTCTCTCTCTCTCTCTCTCTCTCTCTCTCTCTCTCTCTCTCTCTCTCTCTCTCTCTCTCTCTCTCTCTCTCTCTCTCTCTCTCTCTCTCTCTCTGTCTCTTCTCTCTCTCTCTCTCTCTCTCTCTCTCTCTCTCTCTCTCTCTCTCTCTCTCTCTCTCTCTCTCTCTCTCTCTCTCTCTCTCTCTCTCTCTCTCTCTCTCTTCATGGAGCCGAGACGGACTGAATGTTTCAAATCACAGAGCAAAACAAATTTAATAATTCAATTGAGAATGCTACATATTAAGTGACCTTGAACCAATCATGTAACTATCCCAAAACTCTGAATGACTGAGTTGTACTGACATATTTAAAGCATCAACTCACTGAAAATTTCCCTATTATTCGAATAACAAAAAAGCTTATTGAGCTGCATCCGGCTGCGAGTTCCTCAGCAACAACCGGCTGTTTTACTCGTCTCTAACAGCCGGCTGTAGCAACACAGTCAAGTGAGTCCACACGCGCTAGAGATCGCTCGCCTCAGATTGTTTCTGAAGGGATTAAACTTAAGCCCATTGGCCCCAGGGAGGAGTGCAGGGCTCTGAACTCTGGCTGGGGCGAAAATCGATCAAGTCTGCAGCGTCCTCCCTCAGATTCAAATAGCAGAAGTGGTTTTCAAGTTAGATGGGGTCCAGGAAGCCTTAGTGGTCTTCGTGGTTTATAGAGCATTTGGTGAACATAAGAATAAAGGTAACTGTAGAAGGCCTATTGACCCATATGAGGCAGCTTCTATTTATAACCACCCAGTCACACTCATATATATGTTCAACACACACTTGAAACAATCTATATAGACTTGAAATGTGAAGGCTATACTGCTTTTGGGTAGACTAAAATTTAGGAGATTTCAGGTCCCTAGGAGCCCTTGGAATTTGAGGAATTTTTGGCTAAAAAGATAATTTTTTTCTCTCTCTTTATACCAAGTGAGTAAAAGAGAATTAACATAAATTCCCAAATAAGTCTCATGTACTTTATATATGTGTGGTGTGTGTGTGTGTGTGTGTGTGTGTGTGTGTGTGTGTGTGTGTGTGTGTGTGTGTGTGTGTGTGTGTGTGTGTGTGTGTGTGTGTGTGTGTGTGTGTGTGTGTGTGTGTGTGTGTGTGTGTGTGTGTGTGTGATTTAATAAATATGACAAAACTGACTAGGTCAGTGATCCTTGAACAAATCTTCTATATTTTTCTTACGTTCTATATTTGGGAAGTTGGTTGAATTTTTGTATAATATCCGACCAATAATTTATTAATAACTCACGCGCATAAAAATAATAAGCGTGAAAAAAAATCATGTTCATATTATCCGACATATTTACTTCTAATCCAAAAAAATAATCCATCCCTCAGCTATTCATCTTCGTTAATTATCTTCTGATAATCCACTAGTAATCTAATGCAAAATAAAATAATATATAATCTAGACATTCTACCCTAAGACTTGCACGTATCTCTACCAGTAAGATTGGTACCAATCCTGGTGGGCTCTTATGTTCCAATCCTGGTTATGTTACTGGTACTAATCCTGGTCCTCACACTGGCGGCAATGCTGGTGGTCACGTATGTACCAATCAAATTGGTATCTTGGTACCAAATGTAGTGAGTGAGCTCTTTGGTCCAACTATGATGGGCTAATCCAGGCGTAACTTAGCCCAAGTACTCTAAGTTGGACTCCTGGGAGGGAAAGTTTAATCCTCGTGGGATTGACAGTTACGACTTAGTTTAGAGGTTCGGATTAGAACTGTACTTGCATGTCCTGTTCTAAATTTATTATTATTTTATTTCTTCTTCTTCTTCTTCTTCTTCTTCTTCTTCTTCTTCTTCTTCTTCTTCTTCTTCTTCTTCTTCTTCTTCTTCTTCTTCTTCTTCTTCGTCTTCGTCTTCATCTTCTTCTTATTAAAATTGTTATTATTATGCAGTGATGACGATTCGAATCTATGTGCTCAGTGTTCCCAGACTCGCTCTAGTCAACTGTACCACGACATGGTAAAAGAATTGCAACCTGGAGTGTTACTGCACCCACTAGGCTCCCGAGGCTTTCCTTATCACACTGCCCTGGAATCGAACCAAGGATGCCGTACCTGTGAGGTGGGCATTCTCACAAGTACACTACAAAAAGACCTTTACACCATTAATTTTCAGCTGTCAGTAACCCGGTTTAATGGCCTCTAATGGGACCTATTCCTGCTATTTTTTCCTAGGTTATTACATTTTTTACAGCATGTGTATAAGCTTCTGGTCAAGTTGGCATTATTATAATATTTAAAAAAATAGTAATACCAATATTTAAAAAAAACATTTACCCATGAATCGTGTTTCCAGTCCAAGGTGGAGGTGAGTTCAACAGGGTGAGAGTTATCTCGATATATCACGATATATATCACGATATATCACGTGGTATCACGTGATATCACGATATCTTATATCATATAGAGATATCACGATATCTCAGGCTCCCAGGTTGTTATTCTTCGTAATGACGACACCGTCAAGGCACATCCTGCTCTTGACTTCTCCCCTCCTCTCGTGATGCTACTTATCCCATCACATGATTCTTCCCTACTTCGTCTCTCCTGTTCTCTCTCACTTATTCCCTGATCCGCTCCCTGTATTCATCTCAACTTCTTGCTTTTTCTTAGTGTTCTTTAAAATGACTCACGTGGTCTTGCGTCTGACGCAACTCGTCCTCAGGAGACGTTCATTCCATCCAGAGGTCGACCCCATAGGTTGCAGTCATCAATTTTCCCTGACACTTAACTCGAAATAGGATTTCTGTCATATATAAATTATTATTATATTCTGTATATTAGCATATTGTTCATATTTCGTCGTAGGTCAGGATAGGTGCTTAGTTTCTTCTGGTAATTATTTGTGTTTGTAGCATGTGAGCGAAGACGAGATCACGAAGATATCCTCAGTTATCACGAGGATAACTGAGGTCGTCAGCGAAGTTCGAGACAAGTTCGAACGTCATTAGTCGTGTGTAGAACTTTTGGCTTTTGTTTCTGATGACTGCAGACCGGCCTCATCAACATGTTTCTGATGACTGCAGACCGGCCTCATCAACAAAGGCTAAATGATTGTTAATCATCCCTATTTATGAATGGAAAAAGGTTTACTTCAATCTTAAAATATGGAATGTTAGACTGAGTGATATTTTTTAAACGATTAAATTGTTAACTGATTCATTCATTATATTCTTAAATTTAAAGAGATGATTCTCATAAGTTGATGCTTACAATGTTGACACCAATACTCATTAAAATGCCCAGTAAAACGGTCCTTCAATACACTGTATCGTCTTTAGAAACATCTTCGGCCCACACGAAGCCAACTCAACAAACCCATCTTTAAGCCAAACTGCAAGATCCCCTACAACAGTTGCTGGAACTTCTGCCTCGTCTTACACAACCCCCAGCAGGTTTTCTTAATAGGATACTAATTGCATCTACATCTAAAAAATCGTTTTAAAAACCCATGATCCTCAAACCACAATACTCTCTACGATAAACTATACATTATCCACTCCAAATCCTAATGCAAGTGTATCTATAACACTCGCTTTAAAATTCAATGCAACATTACAGTACCTTCTACAACCCCTACTGCTACCCCTTCTGTAACCACTGTATCTTCATCTACAACCGTTACAACATCAAAGGACCCACAAAGATTCGTAATGACTACAAATTAAAGTTTTTCGTCCCTGGGAGATTTGGAACTCATTCCTGGAAGCTGTCCAGATGAGGAAACGAGAAAGAGAGAACGAGAGTGGGAGGAAGGGAGAGAAGAGAGAGAGAGAGAGAGAGATTAAGAGAGAGAGAGAGAGAAAGAGAGAAAAAGAGAAAGAGAGAGAGAAAGAGAGAGAGAGAGAGAGAATTAAGAGTTGAGAGAAAAAGAGAAAGAGAGAGAGAAAGAGAGAGAGAGAGAGAGAGAGAATTAAGAGTTGAGAGAAAATAGTAAAAAAATAAACTTAAGAACCGAGTACTAAAAGTAAGATAAAGCAGTCTCTCTCTCTCTCTCTCTCTCTCTCTCTCTCTCTCTCTCTCTCTCTCTCTCTCTCTCTCTCAAGACACTGTTACCAATATCCACAAGTTTAGAACAACTAACGACATCTAAAGACTTTACCATGATACAAGTTTCGATGCGAATAGTTTTCTGGATGCTTCACGGCTCCTTCTAATACACTTTATACAGAACGGGAAGTTTAATAATTAATTTTTGTTTTGGTTTCCTGTCACGTCCTCCTTTTGTCTGCTATTATATAATTATTTTTTGAATCAGAATAGAGTTCAGTAGAAAATACAAATGTTCATACATAAATTATCGACCTATGATCTGTTGAACATATGGAGAAACTTTTATAAAGCTAGACTTTATTCGACGATTGTTTACCTGGTAAGAAAACATGTTCCACTCGCGATTGTGCTGAGGAATGATTGCTGATGGAGTGATGCTTTCCGGAACAGTTGCTGGTGACGAAGTTCGTTGTGTTATACCCGCCCTGATAACCCCCCACAAGGCTGAGCCAGGAGGCAAGCTTAGGAAATATTGGACTTCTACATATAAGGCTTCAGCATTACTCCAGCGTTGAGTTATCTAATGACATGGCAGGTCAGCCTGCACAGTTACAAATTTACACACACACACACACTGTCTCTTCCAAAGCCCTGCTCAACACCTTGAGCTGGACGGTAGAGCGACGTTTTCGCTTTATGCAGGTCGGCATTCAATCCCCTACCACCCAAGTGGTTGGGCATCGTTCCTCTTCCCCCTCCCCCTCCCGTCCCATCCTAAATCCTTATCCTGATCCCTTCCAAGTGCTATATAGTCGCAATGGTTTGGCGCTTTCTCTTGATAGTTTCCTTGCCTTCTCACCTCTCTCTCTCTCTCTCTCTCTCTCTCTCTCTCTCTCTCTCTCTCTCTCTCTCTCTCTCTCTCTCTCTCTCTCTCTCTCTCTCTCTCTCTCTCTCTCTCTCTCTCTCTCTTTAACTAAGATTTTAATTCAATATATTAAGTGCTATATTAGCTTTCCGCCTCTTGTTATCGTGAGATGTGACCTGCCTACTCCTCTTTGTGCTACAGAATTGCCATGAATGTAAACAATTTATTTTCATATTTGCTGTAAAAACGGTGAAACTTTTGACGCTTTCATATTCCAACTCTTCGACTCGTTAAAATCAACGGAAGCCAGGTGTAAAATCACTTCAAGATTAGGAATACACTTGTGATATTTTCAATCGAGTGTCCAGAAATAAGGTTGAATCCTCAAGTGGACCTCAAAACGGTTCAGAGGCAGGACCAAGGAGCCAAAGCTCAACCCCCACAAGCACAACTAGGTGAGCATAACATGTTAATTTGCTGGTAATTTGTTTCAAGAACGCACACGTTAAAATAATGTCACGTCGGGAGACATTTTTGTCGCATTTGTTTCTTAAAAAGCATTATAGGATGAAGTATATATTTTGTTATACCAACGAAATTTTGTTAGTCCCATTGCAACTTAGTTTTTTTGATAGAAGGAGGCACTCTCTGGATAGTGCGTCCTACTACAGTTTGCTGGTGTGTGACTGCTCTCTGATTACTGTCTGCTTGTGTGTGTAACTGCTCTATGGTTACTCTCTGCTGGTGTGTGACTGCTGTCTGCTGGTGTGTGTAACTGCTCCATGGTTACTCTCTGCTGGTGTGTGACTGCTGTCTGCTGGTGTGTGTGTAATGGCTCTCCGATTGTTGTCTGCTGGTGTGTGTAACTACTCTATGGTTACTGTCTGCTGGTGTGTGACTGTTCTCTGTTGTCTGCTGGTGTGTGACTGTTCTCTGTTGTCTGCTGGTGTGTGACTGTTCTCTGTTGTCTGTTGGTGTGTGTAACTGCTCTCTGATTACTGTCTGCTACTTTTTGGCTACTGTCTGATGATACTTAATTATCTCTCATTGTGCTAATCTACTTTGTTGGCGCCAGTCAGTCTGCATTCTGTCGTCTGCTCAATGCTGGCGACTCCCTGTCTTCTCTCTGCTGGTGCTTGCTGTCTGCTGAGAGGAAGCTGGGCCGTCTCCGGGTCCAGGATGAGGAACGGTAAGGCAGTGAAGCTCCTGGAATCAGCGAAGATCTGCTGGAGTCTCGCAGTAATACTGTGATTGAGTGTATATATGTGTGTGTGTGTGTGTGTGTGTGTGTGTGTGTGTGTGTGTGTGTGTGTGTGTGTGTGTGTGTGTGTGTGTGTGTGTGTGGGAGGTGTGTGCGTGTGTGTGTCTCTCTCACCAAGATGTGTTTGGAGAAGCTAGAGTCTGTTCCTAAGCTCCAGTTTTTATCCATCAGTAGTTTAATGCATTGACCCAATTCTCACTTGTAATTCTCACCATTCGTACACTGAAAAAGTCCCTACCGACTACTATGTGTCTCAGTTTTCCATCTGTGTCCCCCTACCTTCTACTGTGTCTCACTTTGGTCAATATTTACCTGGCTACACAGTCCAATTCCTTAAGAATTGTGTATTTCGTTATAATGGTTGAGATATTTTTCCTCTCTTCCTCAATCTAGCGAGTGAGTTTCATAATCTTTCTTCATACTTGAAAGCAATTCTATCAATTTAACCCTTAACCCTTAAATATTCTGTCAATTTTAATTGGGTTTAACCCTTAACCCAATTTAACAGTTTAGAAGTACTGCCTATTACAACTTCTTCGTATCCCTCTTAAAAAAAATCCATCGTTGCCCAAATTTTTTCCTATTATCAAAAAATATGCAGAATTACCTGAATAGTTCAGCAGCCACTTGTTATAATTATGTGTGTGATTCACTAATCTCCTTCTCTCCTGGCCTCCAGTGAAGGCTTCACCAAGTGCTTGAATATAGGTTTCCTCTGCACACTTACTTTATCCACCCAAACTTTCAGAACAACAACATTCATGTTTCTTTCACATTTCATTCGTCTTTCCATTGTTCTTGTTCTTCCTTCTCTTTCTAATTTACTATTTCAGACTGCTTCACTTTGTTTCATCTTATTCCTTTCTCTCTCAATCTCTTCTCCTTTAATCTCTATCTGCTGCCCCTCTCTTCCTCCTTCTCCCTATGCTTCCTTCGTTTCCTCGTATGCTCTTGCATATTCTCTTGTTCTCCCGCCTGCTTTCATCCGCCTCACCAGGAAATCTTTCTTGCATCTTCACTGACGAAACAACCAGAGGAAGGAGACCTCAAGATGTTGCTGGAGTTTTGAGGAAAACTCATTTTTCACCCGTTTCCTTGTAGTCATAAATTGGGGAGGAGAGGAAAGGCTCGGTCGCTTTCTCTCCTCTACCCTTCTTTTATCCTTCCTCTTCATTATTCTTTTCCTTTTATCACTTCCAGTCTTTGTACAACTTTACTCCTTTTCATTCTTGTTCTTCTTCTTGTATCTATAGACTTGCTTCTCTCCTGTTGTATTCATCCTCCTTCTTCTTCTTCTCCTCTCTGCCTCCCTTCATTCAATTCCTTCCATCATGCTTTCGACTCTCCACACTTTACCTCCGACCCTCCTTTCCCTTTTTGCATCCATTTGTCTCTCTCTCAATCACTCTCCCTCCAGCCTATCCCATCCATAATCATCCCCATCCCCCCTGTCCCTTCATCCACTAAATCCATCCCTCCCTCACAAATCTCATATTCTCCCTTCCTTTCCCTACATTCACCTCCACCCCCTCTCCCTCCTCTCCCTTCCTCCTTCCCTCCCTCAGTTAGTACCTATCCTTTAAACCCCCCCCCCCTCCCTCTCGGCCAAAGCGGTACCAGATAGCAAGGGGACAGTTTTCCTTAGCAAGAACAGGTGGTTACTCGCTGAAATACTAGTCCTGGTTGTTTCCAAGGAGTCTCTAGCAACGGAAACTGATGCACAACGAGATTGTAGCAGGCAAAAATTTAGCTGACACTGTGGTTGCATACATAGTAGCTGCTTAAAGCGCCGGGTGTAGGTGTAGGTGTGAGAGAGTAGGATAGAGAAAATGAGAGGAGTTGCAGGAGAATGCAGGGAGTGTGCTTGTGAGAATGGAATAGATAGGTAGGTTTGGGGGGGTTTATGGAGGGAACTAGGCTAACCTTACAGACAGTGTGTGAATGCAAATGATAGCATTCTCTCTCTCTCTCTCTCTCTCTCTCTCTCTCTCTCTCTCTCTCTCTCTCTCTCTCTCTCTCTCTCTCTCTCTCTCTCTCTCTCTCTCTCTCTCTCTCTCTCTCTCGTCTCTCGCTCTCTCTCTCTCTCGCTCTCTCTCTCTCTCGTCTCTCGCTCTCTCTGTCTCGTCTCTCGCTCTTTCTCTCTCTCTACTTTGCAGATACGCATATACATGTGTATAAATATATATATATATATAGATAATATATATGTATATATATGTATATATATATATATATATATATATATATATATATATATATATATATATATATATATATATATAGATATATATATATATATATATATATATATATATATATATATATATATATATATATATATATGTATATATATATATATATGCGTTGTCCAAGTATTGTACCTCACCTTACTTCACCACTCTCTCCTGCCTATTTATACCCATCACTCGATCTGTAAAATGACCTTCTGAAGATGTATTTAATATACGAAAGTACTTAAGGAAATTCCTGTTTCATTTTCCTCCGTGGTCTGACATTGTCATATATATATATATATATATATATATATATATATATATATATATATATATATATATATATATATATATATATATATATTAAGAAGTACTAAAAAAATTTATTATTACATGGCACTGAAACAACACTATGGATCTCTCAAAATCATATTAATAATTACTGACAAATCTATAGGAATCACACCATATATTTCAGACTTCACTCCAGGAAAATTGAAATGGGGCTATTTTTAATTACTATTTCTTAAAGCATTTACCTTAGGTCTTTCCTGACCAGCCTATGCCCTTCCCGCACCCCAGTCCAGTCCTTCTGAAAATCTAGGTGAGGCTAGCTCAAAATTTTTGACTTCTATAGATTAGATAACAGTATCAATTATAGTCATTGTATTATTATTTTTACTATTATTGTATGAGATATATCAGGTAAATACATAATAGTATTAGTATTGTGTGCGTGTGTGTGTGTGTGTGTGAGAGAGAGAGAGAGAGAGAGAGAGAGAGAGAGAGAGAGAGAGAGAGAGAGAGAGAGAGAGAGAGAGAGAGAGAGAGAGAGAGAGAGAGAGAGAGAGGGAGAGAGGTAGAGAGATATCACCCTCTTCCCAAACTTGCTCACCTTGCAAACTTTCTCGTCTGCCAGAGCCGCTAAGCGAAAAATTGAGTTTAGCCATCGTCTCAGCCACTGACACAAGCACAGGAGATCAAACACACACACACACACACATACACACACACACACACACACACACACACACACACACACACACACACACACACACACACACACACACACACACACACACACACACACACACACACACACACACACACACACACACACACACACACACACACACACACACACACACACACAACGGGGTGAGAGCGAGTCGAGTGACCTGTCAAAAACAAAAACTTAGTCACAGGAAGTTCAGAATTTGACCGGAGACAAACAGCTCCAAAATACAATTGCAACTAAGAATAAAACTTGACAGGAGATGCAATGAAAATATGAACATTATTTTGCAGCGAAGGGGAAGGACCAACCCGTACAGCTACAGACTTCTTCAGGAGACACTTGACAGCCCCTGCTGTCAAGTGTCCAAGTAGCACGGGCTCACCATAGCCCGTGCTACTTTTAACTTTGTTCCAGGTAGCGAATCTTTAACAACAACAACCCTGACCTGGTTGAAGAAATATGAAAGAGCTAATAGAGAACATTTACAGGGAGGTATTCAATGAGGTTTACCTAAAATTTCATGTTTATTCAATTTAACACAAAATACTTCCCAGACAAGGATGCTGGAAGCTACAATTAGGTTGTGATTGAGGATGAGATATTGCAGAGATCAGATAATCACCATGGATGCTGCATGGGCGAACCGAATTATTATGCGAAATCCTCTGGTATTGTATACAATTGAGGAATAGAAACAGGTGGATATTGCTACCAATTATTATAATACCAATCTCTTAAAAAAAAAAGCACAGACAACTGGAGCTAAATTACTGACCATTGACCCTAACAGCCAATCCATTAAGCTATTGCAGAGAATATTTCAACAAGGAGTGAAACTGCGAGAAAATTGATTTTGCAACAAAACGGGTTCAATGAAGAAAAACTGTGCCTGACAAACGTTAGTGATTTTTTACTAAAATTAGATTAGAGAGGGGAGATATGGGTGCATTGCCGTTTCCTAGACTGTCAGAAAACCTTTGATACTTTTTTCTCTACGAGAGGATGATGCGTAAATTCCAGAAATAAACTGGGACAAATTATAGGGTATTAGACAGGGTATATTTATAGGGTATTAGACAGGTTATAATTATAGGGTATTAGACAGGGTATAAGCCTACCTGACCTGTAAAAGAGAGCCACATGTGTTAGACAGAGTGGCGACAATAGATCAATTTCGAGTTTTTCCAATTTTGGACAGCTATGAATGACCAACTCCCAGACAAATGACTCCTATTTACTCATCATGGATGATATCATTCTGTTGAGATTATTAAATAACAAAGACATTAAATAACTAATGAATATAATGAAGTTATTAAATAACTTCAAGACGCTGCAGGACCTGATGAGGTATGGTAAGACAATTGTTTTTTGAAGTTCAACACCACCAAATATAACCCCACATATATGACTATGAGAATGGAGCAAATCAAAAGAAACCCAGAAGAACAAAATAGGCAAAGAGAAAGACAGAAAACTATAGAAAAAAAGGTTGATCTTGGGGGAGAATTTCACGCAGAACCTTGCAATATCAGCTTCCATTTGTATAACTTATGGAGATTTTCAGGAATTATAAGGATGATTCCTGAAAATCATGAAACATTAAATAATATTTGCTTCCGGCCTGATTTGTTGAGAGTGTGTTTTTATGTTTTCTGCCATGTCTGTTCAACAGTCTTAGTTCTCTCTCTCTCTCTCTCTCTCTCTCTCTCTCTCTCTCTCTCTCTCTCTCTCTCTCTCTCTCTCTCTCTCTCTCTCTCTCTCTCTCTCTCTCTCTCTCTCCATGCAATGAGTTATTGCAGACATGAACTTCATCCCTGCAATAACATAGAAGCATCAAAGATCGACTTGTGGTGTGTGTTTCTACCTTAATATTTTCTATACTTTCTCTCCCGTCTCAAAGGGCAGCAATATGACCAAATTTTAAGTTCTCAGAAAATGTGGCTGCGTTTTTGTGCCGTGTGTGTGTGTGTGTGTGTGTGTGTGTGTGTGTGTGTGTGTGTGTGTGTGTGTGTGTGTGTGTGTGTGTGTGTGTGTGTGTGTGTACTTGATAGATGTGTTTGTGTGTAAGGTGGGTTTCTCTGCCTCTGCTCGGGGGAGCCTGTTTATATAAGATTGTGCTTGTTTGCTTGGGTAAGAAATGTGTGTGTATGACAATAGCGTGTTTATGTAGACTGCATAATGTTATTGCTGAAAAGTAAAGACTTGTGTGTTGGTGCAAGAATGCTTTGTATTTAGAATGTATTTGCGTGTACGTGTGTACAGCTTGTGACTGTGACAGTATCTGCAAGGGTAAGAAGGATATTTTTCTCAATGAGGAGATATTTGAAAACTCGTGGATGATAAATTAATAACTAAACGTATATATATTAGGAAATACCTAAGAATGATTGGGCTGAAGTTCACGACGATGACGTCGTTAGAGTGCACTGCAATTCATGAGTGACTATGCAGAACCACGTGTTGAACCCAGTAAACAAAGTCTCCAAGTATCTTGTATCACTATTCAAAGCATCTAAGAATCTTGAAGCACTACACAAGTCATCCAAGAATCTTACCATAATATGCAAGGCATCCAAGAATCTTATAGCTCTGTACAAGATAGCCAGGAAACTTACACCACTATTGGACATCGGAATTTTACTCGACATCAGCATTTAAAAAAGAAATAGAAGCACACGTTGTCTCAAATTCACCGTTCTCCCTTGACTGTTTGTTCTCTTTGAGATATATATATATAAGGAAGTAAATTGTGTAAGTTCAGTCATCTCAAGGCTTGACTTATCCTAGCTCAACTTGTCAGTTCATCAGTCTTCAATATCGAACAGATGTTTTAGACGAACAGACAGTGGTGTTCAAGGCGAATATTATTAAGACTGTCAATTTCATTGGCAACCACAAGGCGGTATTTACAAAACAAGACGCTCGGTCTCCAGGAGCTTCACTGAACTGGTCCACTCACAAAATGATCACTCTACCAGCGACCACTCATTCCTGTCCTGATTAACGTACGGAACATGTTCTATACAAAAAAATTACAAAGTCGATCCAGCTTTCCATTAAAAGGCTTTGACCTATACTTTCATGACTGATCTCTTTTAAATCAAATCAATGCCTGCTGATCCAAATGTGCCGCATTAAACAGATGGTTTGATAAGGTCAAACTATAAAATAAACATTCGTAAAATTATAACTTCTGTCTTGTTTGATTAATATAAAAATACTATTATGTAAATTATACTAAATCCTCTAAGATATAGTTGAAAAACAGAAATGAGTAAAAGTATGAGATAAAGAGACACAGAAACACATAGACACATAATCGTCTAGAATAACAGACAAACATACAAAGAATGTGAATTGCCATGTCTCAATTACTCACAGAAATGCAGTTCTGAATAATCTAAATTATTGTTGGATATAAAAAATCAGTTTATTAGCGATTATTTTTTCCATTCAGCAACGTTAAGGGAGTGACGCGGGAGGGTCTGAGAAGGCGCTTTGACCGGTCTTCCGTAAGTGGATTGAAATACGTGGAATTCTAATGAGGACGAAGTCATTCGTAAATGCCTAATTAAGTCTGGGCTATTTGGCTTAAAATCAGAGTCAAACGGTATTCATTGCCTATTTTTTTAACTTGTTATCTTTCTCTTTCACTCCTATCGCATTATGATGATAATCTCTCTCTCTCTCTCTCTCTCTCTCTCTCTCTCTCTCTCTCTCTCTCTCTCTCTCTCTCTCTCTCTCTCTCTCTTTCTCTCTCTCTCTCTTGCTCTCTTGCTCCCACTCACTTTTATCAGTCTAGTCTAACGTGTGCAAAACGTGAGAGGTTTCCAAATATTCTGAGACTCGGTTCTGTGCCAGACACTAGCGATGCGGCTGACACTTCGTGGTTCAAGTGGTCAGAAAATAAGTGGAATTTAAACAGGCCAGAAATATATATAACGTGAGATATTTTTTCACTTTAGAATGTCTAAGGCGAAACAGGGCAACCGTACGAGATTTACCAAGATGAATGTATTTGTCTTAATCTTTGATATTTGTTTTAAAGATAATAATTTTCTCTCTGTTTCTCTTTCTCTCTCTCTCTCTCTCTCTCTCTCTCTCTCTCTCTCTCTCTCTCTCTCTCTCTCTCTCTCTCTCTCTCTCTCTCTCTCTCTCTCTCTCTCTCTTCATGTCTTTATTTCTCTGTCTCTTTATTTCTCTGTTTCTTTCTGTCCCTTTGTTTCTCTGTCCTTTTCTCGCTCTTTTTGAATCTGTTTATCTTTCTCCTTGTCTCTCTCCTTGTCTCTATCTCTGCCTATCGTATTTAATATGTTACCAATAAGTTGGCTAGAAAAGCCGCTCAAGAGTTTGGAGTGCAAAACTTCCTTAGTTTTTTTTCAAAATTTGTAACATATTTTTTCCGAGCGAAAGATTTTCTTGCTATCTTAGTATCAATGATAAACTAACTTTGGGATCCATATTTCTGTGTTGCAGGACCTATTTTTTAAACATATATTTTTTTTAATCTTGAGTGTGTCTCATATACTCTCCAGCGGTGTCTGGGTAGAAGTCGAGACTCAGCTGCTGGGTCCCACTTCTTAAATATAATTCGACTGATGCAGCAGGTTTCTAAGAAGGAATAGTGAAGGAATGATGAAGTGGAGAAGTGTGTGTAAAGATATATTCAGTAGAGAACTTGATGAATTTAGTGAGTCTAAGGATAGTGGATATGTGAGAAGGATATTGTAGAGCAGGAAAAGAAGGAGGCAGAGATGTGTGGATAGGATGATGAGGTAGGGATGGTACATTTAAGTAGCGGAGGTAGTCATATATGTGCAAGTGAGGAAGGAAGTTTCCCAGGAGGGAAGAGAAGACTGTATTAGAGTCAATAACTGAAGAATCTCAAGTACTGCTCTGGATGTTAGGAACATTTTCTAAGAATCAGTTGTGTCTAGGAAGATAAATCTCGCCAGTGAACATTTCATATGAATAACGAAATCGCAGAAGGCTTGTCAGACATACGAAGCAGCTCTTAGGTATATCCACCCAAGCCAATTCCCATACACGTGAATTCTCAGCTTGCATCTGCAAGTCCCCAGTAATGGGGTGTTGTTTGCGTGTCTAGTCTAAAACAGAGTTAATTACAGTCCCTTAGTTCATCCGCTCTTTGCTTCCGTACTCTTTGCAATTCCTCAATAAAGATATCCCCCATTCTATCTATGCATTCATAAAATAGTCAGCAGTACTTGTCTTATTTTTAATGTCCATTACAATAATTGGGAGCCATGGAATTTCAAAACGTCACTTTTGTGGGTCTGTTCATCTTCGCGTGTGCAAATAAATCAATGATAACAATATATATCCGAGTTCCTGTGGTGACCGTAGCATCAGTCTGATTCATCAACCTTCCAGTCATCGCTGTATTTAAAGGTTCTTCCACTTTATATTACCTTTTATATAGTCAATTTATGATTATTTTTCGTTCCTTCTTTCCTGTCTTCTTTATACAATTAATAGCGTTCTTTAAAAGGCTTTGCTCAATACCATTTCCACCAGAGCCTTTTTTAGCTGCATTGTCTTGTTGTCACCATTTCACTTAACTTGTCACTGTTAAAGGGGACTAGGACACCAATTATATTTTCCAATGTCCTTGACAGCTAACAATCTCTCTTCCTCCATTCATCAAATATTCTCTTCATCTCTCCTGCTTTTACTTTGTCCCCTTATGTCCTTTGATTAAATATTCCATTTTTGTATTAGGCCCTGTTCTTTCATTCATATATTTACAAAATCTGTCTTCCACTTAGAATTGAGATCCTCTTCTTGTTTCCCAGGTGCCGACCTTGTGTATTCCATCTCCCTTGTTAACTCAGTTTTCTAATGCACTCCTGAGTTCATTTTTAGCTCCTATTCTTCGAATTCGTTTATTTGATCCAAATGTTTAACATCAGCAATCGTGTATTGTATATATTGTGTGTTTTCACTTAGTTGTGTTTGCGGAGGTTGAGTTCTGTTCTTTCGGCCCGCCTCTCAACTGTCAATCAACTGTCACTAACTACTAAAAAAAAATTCACACACACTCACCCCAGGAAGCAGCCCGTAGCAGCTGTCTAACTCCCAGGTACCTATTTACTGCCAGATAACAGTTGCATCAGGGTGAAGGAAATTCTGCCCATTTGTTTTTTCCGGCGGTGCCAGGGATCGAACCCCGGTTATAGGTCCTCGAGTATAGAGCGCTGTCCACACCAGCCCTCGTGTGTTTGGACACACACACACACACACACACACACACACACACACACACACACACACACACACACACACACACACACACACACACACACACACACACACACACATGTGCATTCATTTTAATACACTAACATATACCTCGCAGTATATGAAAACCATTTCGACAAACTGTTATATATGACATGATATTAGAAGAGCCAATTATCTTAGAGCCATTTTAAGGGCAGTTATTATCATCAGAATTGTGAGATTACAGAGAATTATGTCGATTAGCGAGCATTTAAAGCGATTATTACCCTGAGGTGAATTGCCACCGGGTTTATGTGATTACTGAGAGAGAGAACGCCAGCCTCTTGAGAATATTCTCAGCATCGCTGAGATGATCGAAGGACTTTTATTGATGCTTCTGAAGGCTTGTGTGCTCAGCTGATCTCCAGCAACATTTCAAGACTTTGCAGCCTCACTTTGATGCTCGTGCGATTGACGGATTGAGAAAGCAGAAATATCAAATATCTTCAGTCCAGACCTGACTTCTGTTCGCTCTCTCTCTCTCTCTCTCTCTCTCTCTGCCTCTCTCTGTCTCTCTCTCTCCCTCTCTCTCTCTCGCCTCTGACCCACACTACTTTAATGGAGACACTGTGTCCTATGTGAACCACTGTGACAAAGACCGCACTCTTTACTAACGACAAAAAGTAAATATCAGTGGCAAAGATTATGGCACCATTAACAACATGTAAATACATATCTATGAAATGGAATATCTGGCCAAGGATGGAAGCCAGAGGTTTGGGGCTAGGCTCTCCCAACTTTGCATAGGTGACTTATGCGGGGTATGGGGGTGTCAGGTAAGGGTCGGCCCAAATGAAATCCTTTAAGAAATATTGGTATTTATAGAGACTTTACTATGTGTGATTTTCATGGTTAAGTCTTTTATATTTTGATTGAGTTTCCCATAGAGATATTTAGCAGTTGCTGTGTTATATGATAATCAATTTTCGGAAAGTGATTGTAGGGGCATGAAGTGAAGAGTGAATGGGGCAACAGGAAGGGTATAGTGCATGGGGGACAGGGAGGTAAGGGTGGATAGGGACGTAGAGGGCTCAGAGACCCGGGCACCGCTCGGTACTCTTTCAGTAATAATATAATTAAAACATGAACTACACCCAATAAAATTCCGATTGACCTTATTATATATAAAAAAAGTGTATTAGTTAGAAATTCTGAGATATTCATCATCTGTCCAGTGAAGTAATGTTATAAGATTAGAACTCAGAAATATCATCACTTAAACTTGCATTAGATAATGAATAATATTCTTGAAGTTTGTCCATACATTTCTCAAGAGCACATGGTTCCTGCTGAGTTACTTCCTTCAGTAACTCCTTCCTCATGTCTGATGAGAAAGCTGAGTTTAGAGAGCAAGATTAAATCCTCAATTCATCCCACACTATGCTAATGAAGGTATTATGTCTTGATCTGTTATCTCCACGCGATAAAGAAACCCGTATAACATAGAATAAGAATAATCATAAACTGACAGTCAGGCTGACAATCAGACAGGCAAATAGACATGCAGAAAGGTAGACACACAAAGACATAGATACATAGATAGTCGGACATACAGTCAAAATGACAGACGGACAAAGAAATTTTAGTACACTGTAAAAATATGCCTGAAAATAAACTTGCTTTGACATTTTATTAAAATAATCGCGGGTCAGATATAAAGTGACTGGCTTATTCCTGATCCTCACCGCAATCAGACCGGTCATGACCGCAATCATATCACGGTGGACGGATTAATTAAATCGCCAGGAAAAAGGGTAAACGGATGATTCATAGAATCCCTAAAAAGCGCTAATTGGAATTAGATGCATCGTCTACAGTTATATGTGTTTGAAGGTGCGGTGTGTATAGAAGTATGCACATATGTATTTACGTTCGTATGTACATATGTATTTATATATGAATGTACTCACCTAATTGAAAGCACCTAATACTGCTTGGGGAGGATTGAATTTCAGATCTTTGGTCTAGCCTGTCATTCGTCAATCAACTGATGTACAGGTTCCTGAGACTACTGGGCTCTATCATATCTACATTTGAAACTGTGTATGGAGTCAGCCTCCACCACATCACTGCCTGATGCATTCCATCTGTTAACTACTTTGTCACTGAAAAAGTTCTTTCTAGCGTCCCTGTGTGTGTGTGTGTGTGTGTGTGTGTGTGTGTGTGTGTGTGTGTGTGTGTGTGTGTGTGTGTGTGTGTGTGTGTGTGTGTGTGTGTGTGTGTGTGTGTGTGTGTGTGTGTGTGTGTGTGTGTGTGTGTGTGTGTGTGTGTGTATGAGTGTGTGTGTGTGTGTGTGTGTGTGTGTGTGTGTGTGTGTGTGTATGGTCACACACCTATAAAGGATTTTTTCAGCGGAGAACGAAAACAGACTTGTCTTCAGATATTTACATACTCCTACCCTTACATATCATAGTTCTGATAATCCAAGTACCCGGTTGAAACCAAGAACCTAACTGATAATCCCAGTAACTGAAGGGTAAACCAATACTGTAAGATTACCCCAGAACCCAGGGAGTATCCCCAGTACACGAAGAGTATATCTTGATCCTGAAGGACATCTTGCATAGGATTCTTTGTTGTTTTAAATTATTCTGAAAAAATATTTTGAACATTCATGAAAGATATTTTATCAATTGTTATTCCCTAAATGAAAGGTATCGTCAATGCTGTAGGTGGTAAATGGTTCTCCTTGTGCAAGCTGTAGATGACAGTCGTCACTGCTGAAGGTAGCTGAGCAGCCTGTAGATCTTAATTTGCAAAAGCAATTTGGCGTAGATTAGATGAATTAATATCGTGTAACTGTTTCAAACATTTTCCCCCTGAATGAATATCAACAGTTCAAGCTAAGTGCCAGAAATGTGAGCCGAGTGTAAAGTTTGTTTATGATAATGGTAATGTCAAAAGTTAAGTCCATGCATCTTGGTAATGCAGTGGGTGTTTGTGTGTGTGTGGGTGTACTCACCTAGTTGTGCTTCAGGGGGGGGAGGGGGGGCTTTGGCTCTTTGGTCCCTCCTCTCGATTGTTAATCAACTGGTGTACAGATTCCTGAGCCTATTTGGCTCTATCATATCTGCATTTGAAAGTGTGTATGGAGTCAGCCTCATCGTATCTGAAACTGATGTGTAAGAGAGTGAGCGTGTATGAGTCTGTAAGCGTGTAGGTGTGCTTGCGTGCGCGCGCGTATGTGTGTGTGTATTCACCTAGTTGTATTCTTCTAGTTGTGCTTGCGGGGGTAGAGCTCCGCTCTTTCGGCCCGCCTCTTAACCGTCAATCAATCAACATTTACTAACTACTATTTTTTTTCCTCCACACACACACACACATACACAGGAAGCAGCCCGTAACAGCTGTCTAACTCCCAGGTACCTATTTACTGCTAAGTAACCGGGGCATCAGGGTGAAACAAACTCTGCCCATTTTTGTTTCCGCCGGCGCCGAGAATCTAATCCCGAACCCCGGACCACAAGACTACATATCCAGCGTGCATTCCACTCACCCACCAGCTTCTCTTCTGTGTGTGCGCGCGCGCGTGTGTGTGTCTGTTCGTTCGACTCTTCCATCTGTCAGTGACAACTGACTTCCCAGCACCAGGACTAGTTTCACCGAGTTTCTCCTCCCATTTAAGGCTCATCCTGAGCCATGAAACCTCAGCCCGAGGCAAATATCCTTCATACCAGACTGGACATCCAGCTAATATAAGGACCTCTTCTCCAGGCACAGAAACCCCGTCAGATTTTTGGTGTAGATCTAAAGGCGAAAAAATAGTGAAGAAAAGACAGAGAACAGGAATTTTCACACTGGATGAGCACAGATATTGACACTCGTATCTGGAGAGGTCCTGTAGGAAGCTCCGGGCTTCCTCCAGCATTTCGTGGATGAGGCCTTATTGTCGGAGGCAGCCAATGGGAAGTCGCCTTGGAAATTGCCCAACTTGTCTACAGAGGCACTCACACACACACACACACAAGGGGCGAGTCGGGACGGATGGATGACAGTGGTGACAGCTGGTGGGACAGTAGGAGCGTGAGCGAGACAGAGGGACACAGAATGATAATCAAATGAAAACGAACAAAGAAATATAATTACAGGCACTTTTCAAATCCATTAAAAGTGGTAAAAAGTGAAAAATATCATAAAGTTCAGAGGTCTGCAGTGATTAAGGGGTCTGTGGTGTATGGCAGGTATGCGGTGTATGCGGTATGCGGAGGTCTATGATCCCACCATGGGACCATAGATCCTCCCAAAAGGGTCTATGGTCCCTGGTGGGAGGGATGGCACACTGTAATCCTCACCTGACACACCCCAAAATAGCTCCTAGATTGCTCCTCCAGCTCGTAATACCTAAAAAATTAGAGTATCATCAGTGTGGCTATTCTGGTAATCTCCCTGAGGGATTTGCTGCAGAGAATTTGAAGAGCGAGTGAGTGTTCTTACGAATACTCAACGAGATGTGTTGCAAGGTCGGGTGCAAGCTCCCAAGCCTCGGCATTTGATCTTGTTTTTTTCCGGGTTATCATTTGCAGTGTTCATCATTTTTTTCTGAATTGTCTTCACGATCTTCTCTCGAAACACATGTCGTATAACTTCATTCACATGCAAAATAAGTTTATTTTCCTCTTATATTTTCTCTCTCTCTCTCTCTCTCGCTCTCTCTCTCTCTCTCTCTCTCTCTCTCTCTCTCTCTCTCTCTCTCTCTCTCTCTCTCTCTCTCTCTCTCTCTCTCTCTCTCTCTCTCTCTCTCTCTCTCTCTCTCTCTCTCTCTCTCTCTCTCTCTCTCACCCTCCACCTCCATCCATGCATCCCGAGGCTTTGTAATAAAAATACACCAATACTCCAACATTTATTTGACTAAAACGTTGACAAACAAACACCCCTGGAAGAATTCAATAGACCAAAAAAAGAAGAGGCTTCCCCAAATCCCATTCCACCCCCCAAAATCGGAATAGTTATCCCAACATTGTGTTCACTTTGCTCTATTTTAAAGGAGAATAGAGGAATTGCTCTTATATACTGCGTTGAACGCTTACGATATTAATGTATCGGACAGCGAACAATAAGTGTCCTGGACAATATATCTAGAGAGTGTGAACAGCTTGTGTCCTGGACAATATATCTAGAGAGTGTGAACAGCTTGTGTCCTGGACAATATATCTAGAGAGTGTGAACAGCTTGTGTCCTGGACAGTATATCTAGAGAGTGTGAACAGCTTGTGTCCTGGACAGTATATCTAGAGAGTGTGAACAGCTTGTGTCCTGGACAGTATATCTAGACAGCGAATAGCATATCTCCAGGAAAATATAACAAACATCTTCAATTGCAATTCAGGAGATATCAAACCCTAGTTTGGATATCAATGTAGTATGACGATGAAAATAGTTGGGAACGTCTATAAAATAAGAAGATCAGCTCACAGAAACAAGGTTCTTTATAATAATTCAAGAAACCATATTAAACAAATGCAAAATTGGGATATTGATGGGATGTAACGAGAATGAAACAAGCAAATTATGCTTGCATTGTGATATGAATTATCGTTTCAGTATGTTTTTGAGAAATTATAGTGTCCGTAAACTTAGCAGTTTGAGAGGGAGAAGTTCAGTTGTAAATTCAAAGCAGGCAAGGTGAAATGGACAGGGGAACCTACATTATATATATTATATATGAAGTCAGTGCTAGCTCAGCCACTTAGTTTATGGACACGATGAACTCAAATCCTCCTGTGTGCATGAGAGTTGATGAAGGGAGTATATGTCTGTGTAGGTGTATGTCTGTGTAGGTGTATGTCTGTGTAGGTGTATGTCTGTGTGTGGACGTGTATGTCCTTTTGTGTGTTCGAATGTTTGTTTTCACATATTTGTGCCTGCGGGATTGAACTTTTAGCTCTGGAATCCCACCTTTCTCACCGTCAATTGTCTGATGTGCTGACTCTCGGCCTATTTTCTCTATCATATCTGATATATATTTTTCTCTCTCTTACACACATATACACACATATACACACACACACACACACACAGGATGCAGCAGCTGCATCACTCCCAGGCTTACTGCAAGATAAACAGAAGTATGAGGTCAAATAGTATTATTTATACATATAAATCTATAAAATAGATTTATATGTATAAATAATATTTTTATATATATATATATATATATATATATATATATATATATATATATATATATATATATATATATATATGTATATATATATATATATATATATATATATATATATATATATATATATATATATATATATATGTATATATATATATATATATATATATATATATATATATATATATATATATATATATTAAAATCTTGATTTTAATAGAGGGAAGTGACATGATGAATGTGAAGTGTTGTGTGGTTGTGAATTATGTTGTGTTAATTTAGAAGTGATTTTTATACTTTACTGTGTTTTGTGGGTGTTGGACAGACATAGTAATGGAGTGCGGGGCGGGGAGGGGGGGGAAAGGGAGGATTTCCTGGGGAGTGGTATAACTTCTCTCCTCGCCTTCTTCTCCTCCCTATCCCTTCCCATTCCGTCGTCCTTTCCACTCCTTTCTACACACCATTCTCACCCATCTCAACTTTCCTATCTCTCTCATAGCCCCCCTTTCTCCTTTCCTTCTTCCACTTCATGCCTCTCCCTCTTTCCTTACCTTCTCCACCATCACCTCCAACCTCTCCTCCCCCCATCTTTCCCCCCCCCCATGCCCCTAACCGTAACCGCCCCCCCCCCCCCCCAAACCTCCTGGCCTCACCAAACATTCATCATCATTAAAGAACAGCAAAAAAAGACAAGATATATAGTATTGCGAGTATTAATACCATGGCCAGCGGTCGGTGTCAGCACAGTTGACGCCACAGTCAACTCAACCACAACTTTCCTTACTGTTTTAAACACCATATATATTGAACTTGTTCTTCTTGTCACTTTCGCTAGTAATTAATATTAATCTAATATATTTTTGTATTATTATTTCTTCTTGTTTTGAACACTCATATATCAATTAATTTCAGTGTTGTAGTGTATCTTTTTTATTTAAAAATGCTATACCAAAATCTGAAATATTTGGAAATTTCTGTATTTCAAGTTATTTAATTCATTTTCCATGATTCAAAAAATCTTAAATAATACAAGTTTCTTTTTTTAATTGTTAAACTGGTGAAGGTTACAGTTTTATGTCATGAAGAGGACTGTGTGAGCCGTTGTACAAATTTCAGTCGTAATTAGTTTAGAGTAGTAATAGTTTCCTAACGGTAATAGTGTTAGTATGGTAGTTGCATAAATAGTAGTAGAATTTGATTGCTATATCTGCCATAAAGATAACTTTCATATAATCAAATTCACTGATCCCCTGAAGTAGTGATAAGTACCGTCATAGCTACGTTAAAACAGCTGCAAATTAGAAATTGCTATATAATAAAAAAGACACTATTTAACAACCAAATATAGCGAAAATAATTAATGTTTGGGTCATTATTAATCTGGACTCAGTTCTCAGTTCTCATTAATTTCATTCAATCAGATATTTTAATCAATTTAATTAAGTCATGTACTTATATTTCAAGTCTGTGACCAGTATTATTTGAAGCTACAAATTAAAAGCTAACATTGATACGCTTCACAGTGTTTCATGAAATTTAATTTCCATACATTTTTGTAATTTTTTTTTACGAATATTTGACTGGAGCTTCAGTGCTCACCTAATTTGTTTTTTTCCCAGAACTGAGCTTCAACTTTCTGGTCCCATCCCTCAACCTTTTAATGGACTGATGTACAGGTTTCTGAATATGACTGGGCTCCGTCGTATGTACAGCTGAACTCAAAGAAAGTGTTAATCTGCAAATAACACCTCCGTTCTTACATTATTCCCTTTGTTTCAGTATGCTGACATTAAAAAGATATCAATGATCATTTGCGTGTCTAGTTTAATTTAGTGTTCCCTTGTACGTGTGCCATCAATGACAAGTATTGTGTCAAGAACACAATATAACACCATCATATTGGTGTTATGTACATATAACACCACCATCAAGAGCACCCTGCAACACAGCCATCAAGAACACCCTACAACAAGGTAGGTCCGGCCTACCTTAACAGGTATATTTTATTACTGGCTTAGTGCTGAAATTAACGCAATTCTCGTGGCTTGTGGACTCGTGTCCAATTGCGGAAACATCACAGAGATTGACTAATTGATTGATGAAGATTAATCCACCCAAGAGGTGGCACGAGCATGAATATTCCGTAAGTGGTAGATTTGTTTTGGAGTTATTGTGATATTTGGTCGTGAAACCACAGAAATGTCCTTACAGTACCTCTCGTCAATGTTTCTCCAGTTGTAAGCTTTGAGTCATGTGATAATTCTCTCTAAAACTTCCGTGAACTCTAGTGTTTACTTCTCAAATTTCACTCATGGACCGAATGCCATATATGAGGAAACGCTTTTGAAAATTACCTTTCGCCAACTATCAATTCTACACATGTTATTCCCAATAATATAATCTGTTTTATTGGAATCAACAGCTTGAATAACTTGTGATATAATATACTTTGTGTCTGGGCACCTGACAGCTGAGTGGACAGCGCTTCGGATTCGCAGTCTTGAGGTTCCGGGTTCGATCCCCGGTGGAGGCGGAGACAAAATGGGCAAAATGATTATTTTGATGATGTTCCTGTAGCAGTAAATAGGTACCTGGGAGTTAGGCAGCTGCTACGGGCTGCTTCATGAGGGGGTGTATAACAAAAAAAAGACCTGGTCGAGGACCGGGCCTGCGGGAACCCTAAGCCCCGAAATCATCTCAAGATAACTCAAGATAACCTCAAGAGGTGTCATAACCCTAGTTCCCCTTACCCTTGCGTCTCCTTATTAAAGGCAGACAAACACATCTTAGGTATAAAACACGGATATTCCATTATAAGAATTAACGAAAAGACGTCAAGACGAGCATGAGCGTTGGCAAAACAGCAAAAGTATAAAAGAGAACTAACGAAAACTCCTAAGAAAATGCTGACACAGAAAAGTTCGACACAAAAGAGCTGCTTTTGAAAGGTTCCGACAAAGGGTATTCTGAGCGAGTCAGCGTATTCTTGTCTAAATTATGTTTATGACTTTGTTCTGTGTAGGGAGGGCACAGTGAGGGGGGAACATGTTGGGCCAGGAACATGCTCATACAGGGCCATCAGGAACACACTGCGACACTGACATCAAGAACACACTGTAACACAACCATCAAGAACACACTACAACAGGGCCATCAAGAACACACTGCGACACAGCCATCAAGAACACACTGCAACACAACCATCAAGAACACACTGTAACACAGCCATCAAGAACACACTGCAACACAGCCATCAAGAACACACTACAACACAGCCATCAAGAACACACTGTAACACAGCCATCAAGAACACACTGCAACACAGCCATCTACAACACCCTGCAACACAGCCATCAAGAACACCCTACAACACAGCCATCAAGAACACCCTGCAACACAGCCATCAAGAACACCCTGCAACAGTGTCAGCAAACAAGCCACAAGTCAAAAAGGGTTGATCATTACTTTGCTTTCCTACGAGACCATTAACAAACGCGATACCACACTCCCAGGATCCAGCCGACGAGATCTCAGTCATCAGACCACTTAAACTTTCCCTAGAAACTCTCAAGAAATTCTATTCATCTTTTCCTGTTACTGTCTCGACCTCTACACCTTTACTACTGGTTCAAAAGCATCTCTTGGGTGTTGATGTTGAGTGTAAGTCTGAGCCTCGCTTCCTTCACAGCCTCTCTCTGAACTCTTCCTTTACATGCAAAGGTTTGGTAATTTATGGTGAGAACGTTTACCGCATTGGAATATCAGCTTCAGAAAGCGTACTACAAGTATTCGTTATTATATGTTAATTTTGTTATTATTTGTTTAATAATTGTAATTTTTATGCTGGGCACATTATATATTTTTAATATGTTTGCCTGTAGCAAGGTACATATATAACTTTCAGTAGTTATTTATAGTGATAAAGATCTAACTTCTTCTTATATGCTATTTATCACAAGGTGAGGTAATACAACTCGATATTTACGGAGAATCATGTAAATTCGCTATTAATTTAAAAGATATTTAAATTAATGTTTAAAATCCCGTACAGTTTGAGACGAAGTGTTTTTAAAATTCATTTATCTAAGATACAAGCGTCGAAAATGACGTCTTCGGGAATAGTGAATGAATAGTTCCTGGTCACTTGTAGGAAGAATTGAAAAAAGAACTGACCTACAGAAAACATAAATAAATTAAGAGTGCTTCTTCAGTAGATGTCTGGCCGTCTTGGTGTATATCTAATTCCTGTTGAGTCCAAAATTGTTCAAGAAGATTAATTAAAAGATTTAGTTCTTCGAAGGTAATACTGTCCATGCCATATTGGTGAACTCTTCTGCTGCATGAAGATTAAATATCTGGTGTTATTATTAGGAAGTATTATTATGTCTGGCTTCTAATCAAATGAGGAAGACCCTTTAGTGTTGTCTATTAGTATTGGCCTAGATGTCAACACCCGTATAAAGAGAGGACCAAAAATAAGGTTAACTAAAATAAATGTTTTTGGTAATACTTACAAAATATTTACAAAACGCTGTTATTATTTGAACTTAAAAATATTGAAAAACGGTCAGGCTTTAGATGAGTTTATGGAGTATTACAGCTCTTATCTTGAAGTTTCATTGGGAACACGAATGACGTATTGATTGAATCCTAATATTAGTTTAACAAAGGCTGACAAGGAGAGAGTGAGATTAGAAAGAGAAAGAATGAGAGTGAAATGAGAAGAAGAAAGAGAGGGAGATTGAGAGAGAGATTGAGAGAGAGAGAGAGAGAGAGAGAGAGAGAGAGAGAGAGAGAGAGAGAGAGAGAGAGAGAGAGAGAGAGAGAGAGAGAGAGAGAGAGAGAGAGAGAGAGAGAGAATGGGAGATAAATAGAGACATAACAAATTTGAGCCACATGACCCATATTGCTGAGTTACTAAACTGAAAATCACACATACACACAGTGTGTGTGTGTGTGTGTGTGTGTGCGTGCGTGCGTGCGTGCTTGTGTGGGTGTGTGCGTGCGTGCGTGCGTGCGTGCGTGCGTGCGTGCGTGTTGGCAAGACTGCAGATTACAATCCACTAGCAAATCTTTGAAACAAGTCCAGCAAATTTAATCCAGTTATATTCTCAGGAATCAAGTGAAAACCTAATTAGATTTTCTGCGACTGTAACTTGTACATCTTTGAGCGACTCGCTTAATTATAGACCTTCTTCAGATCCACTTTTACTCTCGCTTGTTCTATAATTAAATTTAGTATTGGAGAGAAAGGTAAATCAACCTGTTAATTAATCCTCATGGCCAAACGATAATTTTTATTTTTATTTTATTTTTTTGGCTGATTTGTTCTGGGAATATTTCTCTCTACGAGTCTTAGTGAATGATTTTCATGAAAAAATAAGTGCACGTTATTCAAAATATTCTTTCAGAACAGCATCTATCTATCAAGCCACTTATAGTGCTATCACAATTACCACCATCAACGCAATTATCTCTTAAGTCACCACCATCGTCATCAAAGCAACCATCATCACTATTATCAGACTTGTCACTATCACCAAAATTCAATCACCGAGGGTCATAACACCATCACATCTGCCACGCCTCTAAAATCACCATTCGACTACTCGGATGAAGAACAAAATGAAGAGCAAAAAATAAAGTGGAACTTAAAGTACAATTGGGAAAATAATAACAAATATGAAGAAGCTATAGAAAATAAAATTAATTGAGCAAAACAAAAATGAATGGCAAAAAAGAATATAACAAAGAATATACCAGGGAATGAACCATTGAATGAAATATTAAATTGAACTAGTGAATAAAATATAGACTATGAATGCACCAGTGAATGAAATAAATGAATATGAGTGAATCCAATGAATGAAACAAGAAATGTACCAGGCAATTGAATAATGAATGGACCAGGGAATGAAACTAAAACTAAAGAACTTAGTTGCCGTCGTTCAAATCCGGGTAAAGTTTTAATAGCACTGAAGACATAGTTTCAGTGAAACTATTTTCTTGCAATTAAAGCAAAAACTTCCCTGGAAGAACTTCAACCAAGTTCTTTTCTATGTCTGCGGAGTATTAAGAGCCTTAAACACTAGAGTTTCCGGAAGTATTAGAGAGAATTATTTTCTATAATTTAATCCTCTTTTTTATGCAAAAAAAGAGACTGGGATACTGAGGAAAGTCATATATATATATATATATATATATATATATATATATATATATATATATATATATATATATATATATATATATATATATATATATATATATATATATAATACTAACCTCCATAAACGTGAGCAATATTTTCCTTCACTTGGGCCATAAGAGCTTCGAACCATGGCCCCCCAAATCGGATGTCCTTAGGTCTATTTACATATAAAAATGTGTGCTGAGTTAGCATCAACCATATTAGCATAAATCTGCATGTATTTTCGCATTCATAAATGAATGAACTTTTTACGTATAAATGTATAAATGTACAGTCATATGAAGGTTTACTGTATCCATGTATCTATGATTTTAAGTATGAATCATTTTGTCAAATCTAACCAAGAATCACTCTGATATGAAGTATCGTCATCCACAAGAAAATAATCATCAGTTTCACAGTAAAAAATCATTGCTTCCATTAATCATTAATCCTACATAAAAATATTATTAGCAGATATCCAGGGAATGTGTTCAATCCCATCGCACATACATATATACATCATATTTTTGAGATGTCATTTTGTATATTATAAACCATTCTCCGAAAGCAGCCAGTGTCCACTACGACTTTAAATATTATACAACTTTGAAGAAAATATTTAACAGATGTCTGTATTCATATCCATCCCAGAATCACTGTTTCTTACGACAAGGTCAGCATATAGTGAAAAATAGAGGTAATCCTGTTTATAGCAGCTATTGTGAGTGCCTGAGTGGAGTGTAAATGGTTTTAAAGTCCATTATCAAGACGACGTAAGCGGCGGACTTAATGGCAGCCTATTAGCATCACAGCGAGCGCAATTACCGGGATAATGGATGCTGCGTCGCTCGGCGATACCGCATTTATGGGGAGATGGATGCTGGGGGCTGTTTAAGAGGCCAGTAAGAGCAGGTTGGCATTATGGGAGATGTTAATGGTTGCTGGAGATTAATTAATGATTAAGGTAAGCTGGTGAATTATTGATGGGCTGACGGAAATAGATGAGTTTTATCTAAATAGTTATATTGCCAGATAAATTCTTCAACTACAACCTAACTTAACCCAAATTTAACCTAACTTGGCCTAATTAACATAACCCAATCAACCTTAACCGTTTCTAGCTGCTTTAACCTAATTAACTAAAGCAAAATAACCTAATTATGTTAGCCTAACAACTTATTTCATCTACCTTAACCCAACTAATCTCACCTAACTTAACCTACCTTGTTTAACCTAAGTAACGCAACCTAACTTAACCTAACAAAACTAACCTAACTAAAGTAACCTAACAAAACTAACCTAACTAAAGTAACCTAACAAACTTAACCTAACTTAACTAATTTTTTAAAACTAAAGTTAATCAAACAACCTAAACCTTGTCATGCATCTTTTATACATCTTAATGAAGGCGATATACCTGACTCAGGGTCTGTGACAGCGAACATATATCCTCACTGGTGAGACAGTCAATTAAAATAATTTTTATATTATATATGTATTTTTTTGGTTTAAGACATCAACACTTACATCATATGAGAATGTTTGGTTGGATAATTTGCATATAAGGTCCATTAATTTGGTCCATTAATTCCAAATTAGGTCCATTAATTTAGTTGGATAATTTGCATAAGGTCTTCTGCAGCTTCCGTTATTCTAATGATATGTTCATAAACACCTGACCATGGGCACCTTAGCAATTGTCATAAGTCATTTTATTAATATATTTTACACCCAATTCCTAAGCATGGAATATATTTGTTCACACCGTCTCCCAATTTCAATATTATTTCCCACCACCTATGTAATTTTTTCGGTGGGAGGGAGGGAGGATGATTGATCCTCACCGAACCAATTGCCAGCCACACTATTTACTGACCTGAGCATCAAAGGTGAAACGACAGAATACTAATCCAGACCAATTAAGCTTCGCCTCGGTCGTCGCGTCGACCGACCAACGTCGGTCTTTATCTGTCATTGGTCGGGCTTGAAAGTAATGGAGTCACTGTATTTTCCCTCTATGGAGAGTCTTGATCCGAAGGACCAGCTTTCACACCATGTGCTGGGCTCAAGGTGATAAGGTCACTTCGTTTATTGATCCCGTGTTCGGTGGTGGTCCTAAGGCGGGTTGTCGCACCATCTGTCGAGGTATAAGTAGTGAAGTCACTTCGAAGGTTGACCTCGAAGTGACACGAACGTGTACACACGAACTCAAGCAACAAGTGGTGGCAAGGGAAGGTTTCCAGGGTTGGTTTAACCAAGGGTTTATGGAGTAGTATATATATATATATATATATATATATATATATATATATATATATATATATATATATATATATATATATATATATATATATATATATATATATATATATGTCGTACCTAGTAGCCAGAACTCACTTCTCAGCCTACTATTCAAGGCTCGATTTGCCTAATAAGCCAAGTTTTCCTGAATTAATATATTTACTATAATTTTTTTCTTATGAAATGATAAAGCAACCCTTTTCTCTATGTATGAGGTCAATTTTTTTTTATTGGAGTTAAAATTAACGTAGATATATGACCGAACCTAACCAACCCTACCTAACCTAACCTAACCTATATTTATAGGTAAGGTTAGGTTAGGTAGCCAAAAAAAGCTAGGTTAGGTTAGGTTAGGTAGGTTAGGTAGACGAAAAAACATTAATTCATGAAAACTTGGCTTATTAGGCAAATCGGGCCTTGAATAGTAGGCTGAGAAGTGCGTTCTGGCTATTAGGTACGACATATATATATATATATATATATATATTTTATTTTATTTTATTCAATTTTATATATATATATATATATATATATATATATATATATATATATATATATATATATATATATATATACATACACCACACTAGTGGAGGCACATTTTTCAACACTAAACAAAGGATGTTAGTAATAAGTAGGATGAATCAACCATGTGGACGCATTCCCCACGATTTCCCATAGCACAGATGCTACACTTTTACAGGAAATATGTTTATCTGGGTTTCTCTGTTCATAAAAAAAAAGCTTTTAGAAGTGAAAACCATAAATGTGTTTAATGAACAGAGTTTGTCTCCATGTCTGTAGCCCCACGGGGGCGGCAATAATGTTAGCCTGTCTCATCTACTTTTGCAACTATTATATTAACCTCTGGATTTTGTATTTTATATTTATTGTCTGTGACAGGGCGGCATATTTTGTGTCTCTGTCCATTATCTTCATTTTCGAATAGTTTTTATTTCAATTAAAGTCTTGTTATATGTCAAAAATTAAAATGATTTAAAGAATATAATCGCTGAAGGTACATTATTTTTTCATATTATAATTTGCAATTGTTGTTAGAAGAAAATAAGTTATACAAAATAACTTTCGACGTTTGAGTAAATCAAAACGAATGTTGTTTTATTTTCCCCTGAACTCTAAAGTAGTTTAACATGTCCTGGGATCCTAGGTTGTTTTCTTGTACTCTTGTGTACGGTTAAAGAAAATAAACTGAAGTGAACCTGCGTTTCTCAACATTACCGTCTATTATGGCTTTTTTTTCGACAACCAGACATCGTTAGTGAACAGCAAGAATAACGAACATGGAAGTTAGTTTCAATGAACGAGGACTGTTTCTGTTCAGTCTCAGCCTGATTCTCTCTCTCGTTTGCAATAATCAATTAAATTATCAAATACATTTCAAACTGCTCAACGATTTGCTAACACATCACTTATGGTCTTGAAAGTTATCTCAAGTGGTTTAAAAGATAGTCAAATGTATATTAAATGTTCTAAATTTGTATTCAATGTTAACTATATAAAGCATATTGTAATTATTCAAACACCGCTAAAAAACCTATAAGCATTACCCCACCCCTCATCCTCCCCTTGAACCATCAATTGAACTACCACAACTACCAATATTTCCTCACCTCACTACCCTCACTATTATGAATACCAGTAATTTTCCTACCACAACATCACAGCCAACCCCCATCATTGTCACACTCCACACACTCAACTACTGTATACTTCAAAACACCTTGGACACCACTACTACCACCAGCACCAACACTACCACCATCATCACCACAATCACCCCCACCACCACTACTACCACAGCACCAACATTACCACCATCAGCACCACCAGCAACACCACCACCACCACAATCACCCCCACCATCACTACTACCACAGCACCAACACTGCCACCACCATCACCACCATAATCATCACCGTCACACACACCACCACCACCACCACCACCATCACCACTACCACCGCAGCACCATTGTATATTCACTACGACACCGGCTCCCAGGTAATTGCATTATAAGTTCAGTGGCTGGCATTATCCAGCGCTGTGTACAATTTCCAGCTCCATACCGCCACGAGCGTCAAGGTGTATGTTAGCAAAACTTTACTTACAATGTGAACACCAATTTATGTGCGTGACCGTGCACGAACCCACATAGGCTGTGTTGTCGTGCAACTCATGTGTTGCAAACTCCTTCCCCTTTCATCTATAAATCAATGGATATGACCTTAATGCGATGGTTTTTGTTGGATTTATTATTTGGTAAAGAATCCATAATGTCGTGAACATGTCCCCTCTGTGTGTGTGTGTGTGTGTTTTTTTTTAACGTGGTGAGGGTCTCAAGTATCATAGCTGAGTTATGTTAGTTCAGGGAATAATATGGTTGCGTTTTCACTTGACTCAAGCATTATTGTGTGTGTGTGTGTGTGTGTGTGTGTGTGTGTGTGTATGTGTGTGTGTGTGTGTGTGTGTGTGTGTGTGTGTGTGTGTGTGTGTGTGTGTGTGTGTTTACTAGTTGTGTTTTTTGCGGGGGTTGAGCTTTGCTCTTTCGGCCCGCCTCTCAACTGTCAATCGACTGTTTACTAACTACTTTTTTTTTTTTTTTTTTTTTTTTTTTTTTTTTTTTTTTTTTTTTTTTTTTTTTTTTTTCCCCACACACACACACACACACACACCCCAGGAAGCAGCCCGTGACAGCTGACTAACTCCCAGGTACCTATTTACTGCTAGGTAACAGGGGCACTTAGGGTGAAAGAAACTTTGCCCATTTGTTTCTGCCTCGTGCGGGAATCGAACCCGCGCCACAGAATTACGAGTCCTGCGTGCTATCCACCAGGCTACGAGGCCCCTCGTAGTGTATGTGTGTGTGTGTGTGTATGTGTGTGTGTGTGTGTGTGTGTGTGTGTGTGTGTGTGTGTGTGTGTTTGTGTGTGTGTGTGTGTGTGTGTGTGTGTTTGTGTGTGTGTGTGTGTTTGTGTGTGTGTGTGTGTGTGTGTGTGTTTGTGTGTGTTTGTGTGTGTGTGTGTACTCGCCGTACTTTCCTATTTGTGTCTAGAGAATTGAGCACTGTCTCTTGGGCCCCGCGTTTTTAGCAGCTAGATTTCTTTTGCAATGACTCCTGACCTATTTCTCTATCATATCAACTTCTAAAGTTATGAATGGAGTTTGCTTAATTTTCACCTTTAATTCATTATATTTTGCCACTACTCTTACGCTAAAAGGAAACTTTTTAACATCTCTGTGACTCATCTGAGTCTCATCTGAGTTCCATTCATGCTGTTTCGTTCAATTGCTGTTCAATGTAAACACTTCTTTTTTCCCCACTCTGTCAATTCCTACATATTGTATACGTCGCTATCATGACTCCCGTCTCTCTCTCTCTCCTCTAGCGTCGTGAGGTGTCGTTCCGTAAGTCTTTATCTTCTATCTCATCTCTCGCAATTCCGTGACGAGCCTCGTTGCTAACTTCTGAACCCTTCCGAGTTTTCTTATGAGCCTTTTTTTAGTTTGCGAGCCAAGATGAAGTGTGAGTGTGTACTCACCTAGTGGAACTCACCTAGTTGTGTTTGCGGGGGTTGTGCTCTGGCTCTTTGGTCCCGCCTCTCAACTGTCAGTCAACTGGTGTACAGATTCCAGAGTGTGTGTGTGTGTGTTTGTGTGTGTGTGTGTGTGTGTGTGTGTGTGTGTGTGTGTGTGTGTGTGTGTGTGTGTGTGTGTGTGTGTGTGTGTGTGTGTGTGTGTGTGTTTGTGTGTGTGTGTGTGTGTGTACAAATGTATTTACTATTTGTGTGTGCAGAATCAAGCTATTAGCTCTTGGATCCCACCTTTCTAAACAATCTATTTCCAACCTAAATTGTGTGTGTTTGTTAGTATGCGAAGGAGAAATAGATAGAGCCCTAAAGACAAACAGACTGACGGACATGCAGACAGACAGACAGATTACCAGTAGTGAAAATGAAATATTCGAACAGATGGAGAGACATGCAAACATCAGACACTCAACTAGATAAAAACACATTCATGCAGACTGACAGCCAGACACAAATAAACTTCCCCTTCGTCACCAGATTAAATATTAAAAAATCAAGTATTTTTAAAACTACAAACCTTTCTGAATTGCAAAAAAAAACTTCTGTTCCAATCCAACTCCATTAGATCGTGTGTTCCACATTTGCCAATGTTGGGGACAATAGAAGAGAAAAACTTCATAATTTATCTTCAAACTCTCCTCGACAACTAGACAGCTCTGCTAAAATGTTAAATTAAAAAAAAAATAACACAAACTACACTTGAGTGGCAGTGACATATTTACACCTGCATTTTTCATCAACCATTTTATTTTCTGCATGGGAAATAACTTTTATCAACTGCAGAGGATTTGATTATTATGTTTGTTGATTGAGACAACTGGAGAGGAATTTTCTGTTTGTCTTATTCTTGAGATAGTCAGTGACCACGGAAAGGTTTTCGGTCAGGTGAAGGAATGTGAGGCTTAATATGTCTTCTCTAGAAATTTTAAAATATATTAAACCTGGAGAATGTTCAAATATTTGGAAAAAATAAGTATAATGTTTGAATAAACTTTATTGACTTTTTATAATAAAAATAATAATTATAATGGCAATAATAATAATGATGATCATAGAAATAATGAGAATATCAGTAGGAGTCGTGACGGGATTCGAACCTAACCTCCGAATACTCCAGTAGAAATTGATTTTATCATTGATACGTCCCGTTAATGTGATCATTCTGTGCAATAATAATAATAATAATAATAAATATTGATTGAATATAATTTAAAACAATGATACAAATAATAAAATAATTCATGAGAGGTTAACGATGAACTTGGATAAAGACACTGACAAATAACTTCAATCATATGGGTTCTGTTTATCACAAAACATTTAAGTAACAATTCCTACAAAGTGTGTGTTGTTGCACACACAGACAGAACACATAGAGCAAGTGCTGGGAGGGAATAATGACTCCAATGATTAATATGAAAATAAAAAATAAATGAATAATTTATTTTTTATATATACGAGAAAATGAAATAAATGAAGCAAGAAAAGAGAAATATGACGTGACAAAAAAATTATTTTTAAACTATAGTTAAGCAAAAACAATAAAAATGAGACATAGTGATTAGCTAGGAAGAAAATCTTATAAATATATTGCCAGGCAAATGGAAGCTTTTTTTGAATAGATGTAATGAAGAACAGTGGAGACACTAATGGAGAAGAGCGGCAATGCTATCGGAAAGCGTACTAGAGTTTGAGCTGATAAATAGGTGATTAATAGTAAAGAAGTGAAGTTTTTTTTTACATTTACAGATATAATTTATGAAAGAAATGAAAATGTGTGAATAATTGGTTATGTTGTATAATAAGATATCATATATATTCATGACAAATTGCATCAGTGCAAGTGAAATGCGGGAAATCACCATGCAGAAATAATTACTTGCAACTGTGAGAAGGGAATGGAGAGACTGTGGAGAACTTGCTAAAAGATGATGGAAAGTGGTATTTAATAAGGATTTGGAAACGTTTTAGCTTGTTACTGATCGGAGAAGAGATGTGATTGTTCATTCGTATATAAAACTGAGGAACATAATTTTTTATAGCGCTATTTTCTACTAGGATTCAAATTCTGAACATGACTTCTCGACAGCGCACTCTTCCTTCACTGCATTTGCATTTGCTATATGTACACCTGCCACATAGTGTTTCTGGGGAATTAAATCTGAAATAAATAGTGGAAACTAGCTAGTCTCTGACAGCATGAAAGAAATAACTAAACCAGTTACAGTGCCGGCCCTTCACCAGTGTAAAATATGGGAGGAGAGACATTTAACCTTAATTTATTGTTGCACTTAGTATAAAACTCCTACTTTATTGTTTTTCTAATTGTGGGGTCTTGACTTAACGTACAATTCTGGAACACAATTTATTTTGCTTACATCAGAATCCTCCTAAAAGCCTCGACCACCGCTTTCTACTACCGCTACAGTTAACCAGTTATTTCGACTCATCCTGTGGTTCTCACTCAGTTATTATGCTGGATAATGAGACACAGATTTGATGTTTCATCAGAAATGCCACGAAAAACACAAACATCAGTATGTTTAGGCCAGCACTGAACAGACTAGACCCCAGAGCTCGGTGATGCAGGCAGCGTCTCTGGTCTAGAAACAACAAACGCCGTGTGATTAGACCACTGGTCAAGACTAGCTAATATATGCTAGCATTCCGCAGACCTGATCCCAGTAATGGTAGAACTAATTAATGACAGAACTAATATTAATGATAGAACTAATTAATGACAGAACTAATATTAATGACAATTCGTACGCAAAATAAAATGCTGTACTATATATATATATATATATATATATATATATATATATATATATATATATATATATATATATATATATATATATATATGTATATATATATATATATATATACGTTGTAATATAACCAATGTATATCAAATTTTCATTAAAAATAAATATATCGTCTACGGTAATGATCAAACCACACACCAGAAGATGAGAAGACGACGACGTTTCGGTCCGTCCTGGACCAATATCAAGTCGACTGTGATAGAAGCCAGGTTGTTGTTGCTATTGTTTAAAATTTAGCTACTCTGATCTACAATATCCATGTAGCACGAGCTATGGGAGAGCGAGGGAGGCACGGGCATTAAGGAAGGCAAGAGTGAGGTGAGGAGTAGGTGAAGGCGCGAAAAGGCCGTTCAAAGGAAGGTAGAGAATCGAAGAAATTAAACAGAGTACGACACTTACGTGTGGCATCCATATGCAGATCTTCAGCCACGTTATTATGACTCATCGTCTACATCGTCTACGGTATCTGTACCTGGAGATCTACAACCCAAATATTATCATCAATCTTTAATTACTCAACATCAGTAACAATAACAAACTCCAATCCAAGACAGCATTCAGCACCTTAACTGAAATCCTTGAATATGTTAAACATCATGTAACGTTGCTAAACATCATGTAACGTTGCACACTCTATATGTACGCCATATATATATGAAACTATTAACTGTAATGCTAATCCTGAGCTCCAACGTTCCCATAAGGGCTGCGACAGAACCCATGGACAGCATAGGAGGAACAATTATCTATTGATATTCCAAGAGTGTGATTTAACTAAAGGAGAAATGTCTTGCAAATTAAATGGTTCTGATCTGTTGAATGATCTCCATAATGTAATTAAAGACTACCTCTCGCAAACACCTTAAAAGAGATACTAAGAAATATATAACTACCATTTTGTAGCCAATTTTTATACTCACATTTCCTCATTCTACGTCAACTTGACTTTTGCTGTTATTGTCAACATTGCATACAATATTTATACTGTTGATGTAACTACAACTTCTGTATTTAAGTTGTATTTACATTTCGTCATTAAATATCAGTTAAAATTGTTAAACAATTTGATAAACCTCCTTAACAGTTAAAAAATATGGGTTTCTCGTTTAGTATAAGTGTTATCCTACTAAACCTATTAATAAATAAACTATTAAAGTTAATTTAGGCCTAAAACGCTCTGCGTATTAATGGCTTTATATAAACTACATTGTGTACCTACGGATACTTCACTCGTCATTCTTCAAATATACTTTATATAATAACAAATTATTATTAATAATAATGTAATTATATGACAGAACTCATTAGCTATCCTTATAGCAGTTCTTCTTTACTATGCATAGGACGAAACATACTAGTTATGTCTCTCTCCAGTATTAATCCCTTTAAAATAAAACATGGATTATCTCCCCCTCCCCCCCCCCCCAACTCCCACCCAACTCATGGCAGCAGAGAGCACAAAGTGCGGGCTCCCCGAAGCAACAGTCTGCTGAACCGAGCTCACACCAGTAAGCCTGGCCTCAGGCCCTGCTAGAAAAGAACTTCCAGAACTCTTTCCAGGTACAATCCAGGTAACGTGCAGACAACATTCAAAGGAAACACAATGTTGTGAGTAGATTTTCTTTTTGGATAATGTGTTCCCAGTAAAGGCTTTATCTAACTGAGGACTAATGTTTACAAAGGGTTAAAATGTGTGAGGTGAGTGAGGTGACGGTGAGAAGTGTGAGTGATTATGAGTTACAAGTGATGTTGGTGTAGTGTTGATTTACTTTATTACAGCAGCAATGTTCAATTTGCCTTCATTACGTTCGACGGTTTGGTTGTGTTTGTTGACTGTGGAGTTAACAACATGTTCATTTATGCTTACATTTGTTGTGTCAACACCCAGCTAAATTGCTTTGCACTTGTTTGAGTTAAACTCTATTAGTCACACGTCTGACCATTCCTTCTGTTTGTTATGATCAGTTTGTATCTTCCCTGCTGTCTTCTACCGTGTGAATCCTTCATGTAATTGATTGTGTCATCAACAAACATTGAGGATAATGTGTCTATCCGTTTTGTAGCACGATTATGTTATTTTCTTAT